>NW_017732166.1:6721-19337 GCF_001890085.2 Hipposideros armiger
GGGTAGAGGCTTGATCACTGCACTGTACACCTGAAGCTGATGTTGTATAATATTGTATGTCAACTATAAGTGAATATGAATATATATATATATATATATATAGTCATGGGACGTGGAATATAGTGTGGGAGTGGAGTCAAGGGAATTGTAATAGATATGTATAATTTGGGGGGGAGTGGAGCAGTGGGTTGGGGGAGGGCGGTTGTCACCTCGAAGGGTAAAAAGTATAGCTATTGCACTGTTGTACAGCTGAAACTAATTCTAAAAAATGTGTATTTCACAATAAAAAAATAATTTAGAAAAAGAAAACTATAAGTCTTAAAAAATAAAAAAAGAAGAAAAAAGAAAACTATAAGTTATTGAAGAAAGTAATTGAAGATTATACAAATAAATGGAAGTATATACCATCTTCATTGATAGGAAGAATCGCCATCACTAAAATGTCCATACTACCCAAAGAAAGCTACAAATTCAGTTCAATCCCTATCAAAATACCATAGGAGGAAGAGAAGGAGGAGGAGAAAAAGAAAAAGGAGAGGATGAGGAAGAAGAAGAAACGCAATGCCTCAGTGTTTGGGAATTACTCCCAAAAAAATCTGATTTAATCGCTTGAGGTGGGACCTAAATACCAATGTTCTTTTAAGCCCAAAGTGGTCCCAATGGGTCCTCAAGGTTGAGAATCCTGGTCTAGGGGGACTCAATCCACTGATCAGCCTGGACTTCATCACTAGAGCCAAAATTAAAACTTCACCTAAACTACATGTACTAACAATGGAAGAAGGATTATTTCTCCAAACAAATCTGAGGCGTAGTTACTAAAAGAAACAGGAGTGGAGCCTAACTGGAGAAACAGAAATCTACTAGTACATAAGCCACACATCTTAACTTCATACTCACTGTCAATCTATTTTGTTGCAAATTGCCAAGTTCTCGACACCCTAAAAAGGAAGGTCATGATTTTTCTATGTGAATAGGTCTAAATATTATAGGAAATACTATTCTAAGTGCAGAAATATATAAATGGCCCTTTAATATACAAATCACCATTATTTTACATTTAAGAAAAATAAAAAGGAAATCAGAAGTGCTGAATGAAGCCTGGAGCTATACTGGAGGATAGGTCATAGGAAGAGGAAAATGAAGAAAAAGGAAAAAGCCAGCAGAATGTTACTAGCTCCTAGGTACATTTTTTATGGGGGTCAGGGCAAGCATACTTTAGACTTTTTTTTTTTAAGCAATATTTGGCTGCCATCGTTCCTGGAGAAAAGAAAAATTATTAGCAGGAAGATATAATGATTAAGGGAGTCAGGTTAAAGATACGTAGCTAATGCTAGGATTCTGTATCCCCAAGACTGAGACCATGCAGGAAAAATTCCAAGACAAACCTTTAATTTTTGCAACGCAGTGTACTTTAGGAATTTACACTGATTGTTCTACATGTCGCTAAGCTGCCCTCAGGACTTCAATGAAGCTCAGCATTCACATATGTTTTTGTGCTAATAATGCCACACATTCTATATAATTATCAGGAATATCCATCTTTTGTCTGTGGCCCAAAATGCTGTGGCAGCATAATATTCACGGTTTAGGAACAAAATTCTAGGTGATCCCTTGGAATGCAAGGCAAAACATTCTCATATTGCTTCTCAGTGGATTAGGTTCTTATGTGGCAAGTCATGCATTTTAGGTCTCTGCCTGTCTCAATGCTGAGTTTTCAGGATGGAACAAAGGAACTATTTCCCCTCAAGTGGTTATCCAGGCTAGAATGTGAACTAAACGCTCTAGAGACCAGAGTATTGTACTACTTAGCTTGCCAACCTAGTTGCTGACATATTTTAAGTCAATGACGTTCTCTAGAATGTTTGTTCATTTTCAACATACATTCTGTAGTGAGGTCCTACAGGATGTCAGTTAAAGAACATTGTAGTAGATGCTAACTATAATGGTTTTTACCTGATAATAACAATGAGAGATGCCAACTTTTAAAAATATTTTTTAAAATACAAATGGTTTCTAAGAAATATTTTAATGTCGTGAAAGAATGATCTAAAGTTTTTTTTTCTTTTTTCTTTGAAATAAGCATTTATATTTATTTACTTTGAGGAGGGGCAATCACACCTTTATCAGTCTGGTAAAACTTATGGACTCATTCCCTGAATACTTTTAAAAACTAAGGCTGAGAAAATACATAAGATTTTAAAGAAATGAAGTATATTGGAATGTATTCATGCAGGTTCACAGACCTGAAAGTTCTGTGGCTCTAAGTTGAGAATCTAATCTTATGCAATCTCTCTATAAAGGTTTTATTCACAAGTGTGTTCAAGGCATTTCAACAAAAACATGTTAGAAAACGTCTTGGCAGGGAAGACAAATTCAGACGCTCATAGGGTTAGGCAGATAATGAGAATACTAGCAGAGAGAGTGGCAGTGCATGTCTGAGTGGTGGGGAGTATGGCAAAATGCAAAGTGCATCATGCCCTGTCCAAAGGAAATAGCCTGTATTAAGGTCCAGCAGATTGTTGCCACATTCAGGGAATAGGTTCCCTGTATGACCATGTATTCCCCTTTTTTAATAGAGGCCAGGCTGGATTTTTATATGAACTATTCATATTTGTTAATGATGGCTGAAGAAAAAACTAACACTGTTTGGGACTATATATATATATATATATATATATATATATATATATATATATATATAACAAATTTGTCTGGAGGGCTGCAAGTTCATGACTTCATAAAAGTAATAGAGATTTAAAAAATTTAATTACTCATAATTTAATGTATTTTTATTATCAGTATCTTTATTACATTTATTTTGAAAACATAAGAATTAATTTAAATGTAATTATTTCCTAGGTTGGTAGCATGCTGCCAAAGAAAATCAGAGGTGTAAGAAGCAAAATTGTTTTTAATTCTTCCACCAAACATTTATTTACAACCTGCTTTTAAGGGTAAAGGCATTCAAATATATGGTGATGAAAGGAAAAATAAATAAATAATAGATAAAACCTGCTTCTATGTGCCAGGCAATATACAAGTTGGTAAGAATATAAAGATTAAGACACTGTATTTGTTCCCAGAGTTTATAGACCAGCGTGAAAAGAGTTGTATCAAAATATTATAATACAATCTATTAAGGCCAATCATAGAGACATATAAAAAAGTACCAAGTGGATAGAAAGGAAGAAAACATGTCTTCCCAGAAGATTGGGAGGTATTCTCAGAGGAGAGATCTCTTTGAGTAGACTTTTGAATCAAGGGGCCCAGATTACTAATGATCTAATAGATTATTGTAAAGAATTGGGCTTTTATCCTAGAGGAAATAAAGGGTCACTGTAGAATTCTGAACAAGGAAGTGATATGTTCAGATTTTTGTGATAATTCTGGCTGCAGTATAGAATATGGCTTACAGGAGGAGATAGAGTAGAAATGAAGACCTGCAAAATGATGAGTTCAATAATTCAGACAGTAAACTACAGCCACAGTAGGGAGCATGAAATAAGACTACTTGGTTGGAAAGATATTTAGGAACAGAAAGACAGAACCTGGTGGCTGATTTCATGCAAGTGGGCAGAGTGCAAAAAGAGGGGGAGAGTTGAGAATGATTCTTGAGACTTTCTGAGACATAGTCTAGAATAAATTAGAGAATAGTCCCTGGAGCCACACTACTTGAGTTCAAATCGTACTTCTCCACTCATTTGCTGTGTGACTTTAAGCAAGTTATTTATCCTCTCTGAGCCTCAGTTTTATATAAATGTCAAATGTTCTTATAACAGTATTTATAGGTGTGCCTGAACATTACTGTTATTATTATTGAGTATTATAATTCTTGTTAGGATGGTGATGCCATCAGTTTTTTTTAGAAGACTAAATGTTGCATTTGAAGTGCTTTTAGAAGATTCTAGGTTTGCATAATTGAATATGTGTATCTCAGGCTGAGAAAAAAGTTTCATTAGCCAGTGATGGTGTAGTTAGAGCCCCTTATTTATGCAGATGAAAGCCTAAGGCATTTCTGGGTCAGACAGCCAGGGTTTGAGTCTCCAGGACACTGACATTTAATGGGCAGATGGAGTAAGAGGCAAAATCCTCAGAGGCTCATAAGAAGAGAAGGCTAGAGAGGTAGTAGAAGAAAAACAGTAGAGCAGTGTCTAAAACCCATAAAAAGAAAGGGTTTTAGAAAGAGTATAGTCAACACAGAAAATGCAATAGAGGAGTCAAGCATGGTGATGAGCGACAAGCAGCTATATTTAACAATTGAGAAATCTTTAATAAAGTAATTTAAAATGGCTACTTGGTATTTGACATGCAAATAACATTCAAATATTAGTTTTCTATTATCCTTCTTAATTATGAATGCATTCTAGGGAGAGAAGAATGAACAACTGCTAGATTGAACCATATAACTTTCCATATTTCTAGGTAAAAAAACATTGAATTCAACAATTTCATATAATTCAACTATGCTGAGTAACTAAAAATCTACTTCAAAGATCAACAGAGTGAAAACAAGTATTTGTTTCTATTGTTTGTGTTACGATGCAAGAACAAAAATTACTTTTACTTTCTTTTAATTTTGCTAAAGTAATGGAGCCGATAATGATTGTCTATATTGTATTCATAAAATGAAAGGTAATTACATCTAAATGCTTTTCTTACTTTGTATTCTGTAGTTATTTTCCTTGTCACTTCACCTTTGAGTCTAAAAACTTCAGGGATGAAATCTAAATGCAATAGTGATTTTAAAACTTCAGGGATGAAACCTAAATGCAACAGTGATTTGTACCTTTCTAAAGAAATGTCTTCTATTATTAATAACATTGGTTATTTGGGGAGTGTAGAGTGTAAAGTATAAAATATTAAGAGTGTTGGCTTTGAAATCAAGCCTTGACTGTACCACTTGTTGGTGTGAGGTCCAGGGAAAATTACATTTCTAAGCCTTCATTTTCTCATGGAAAAAGGACAAGAGGCTGCTGTCTCTTGGAATTTTGTTAGGATAGGGGAAGATAATGTATGCAAGGGGCTTAGCACAGCACCCCTAATAACAATGTTATGATATTTTATCTTATATCTCTCCATAGTGGGTAAGCATGAGAAAGTTTAAGAGAATTGTTTTTAAAAGAATTGTTTCTAAAAACTTTTAGAAGGATGAGTCTTTTCATACACCAACAAAAACCTTTAAGGTCTTTCTAGTGATGTAGGCTTGTGCAATCACGGATAGGCGTCCAAGAGATCCAGCAGCCAGATCCACAACTTTCTAAGACACAAGGACTGAGTAAACTGCTTCTCATCAGTTGGGGGCTGACCAATGTGTTTCTTCAAAACCAGTGAAATAAGTGAGTCATAAAACAAAATTCCTCAACATCTATACCAAAATTAATGCCATAAAATAACTACCAATGACTTATAATAAATAATATCACTAATGACGTACCATAGGTAGCTTTAACATATCCCCAAATTGTTAACTTGATATTTTACAAAGATGAAAAAACAAATAATTTTCTAAAATATATTTGTCTTTTGTTTCACATTAAATTAAAGCAAAATAAATGTATAAAATACACCGAAACTATCTGGTAAAAAAGCCCTTTTAAATTCATCACCTAAGTTTCAAAGTGTATGGTAGTATCTCATTTTGAATTTAAAATTGAATAAAAACAGGGCTGAAAATTCCCTAAGCCTTTATTTATTTTTCATTTTTATGAAAGATTACTATGTTTTGCTGTTGGCAAAATAATAATTAATAATTTAATATAAGACTATTCAAAAAATGGAATCTCATAAAATATGATCGTATTATGGATCTTAAAGTAAAGCCACTAGTGCAGATGTTCCTAATCACCTTAAAAACACAAATACACAAACAAGTTTGTTACAGCTACAGAATAATTCAATTAAAAGAGTGCTTAGAATTGAATAGTATGAATAATAGTTCAAGCCAGGGAGGTAGTCAAATTGCAAAGAAATATAAATCTACAAAGTCTATGCTAAAGAAAGTGTTCCAAATTCTCAAGGCACTGACTTTGTGTGGTGAACACACAATGCATATATATTGTAGATGATATATTATAGAATTGTACACTTAAAACCTATATAATTTTACTAACCAATGTCACCCTAATAAATTTAACAACAAAGTCAGTTCCTTTCCTTGCTACACTTAAGAAATTATTACTTGAATTAGTTTAAAAATACAATGAATATACCTTTAAGAAACACACACACACACACACACACACACACACACACACACACACACACATGCTCACACTCATATGCACACTAGTTAACTAAGAGCTTTCACCAAGAGATACCTATTTAAATCCAGGATATCATTTAGAATTTGCCTTGGGAAAATTAAAATTAGATTTCTCACCAGTTTAAACTTCTTATTGAGAAATAAATGTTGTGCATAGTGTGATACAGAATTAAATCAGCATGCACAGTAAAATGTAAGCTCTAAGGACACAGAAGATTCTCTTTGCAAATAATGATCCTGGCAAACAACCTCCTTTTGTACAGAAAGCTGTGTTCCTTGCTTATAGCAGCTCTCAAGACTTCAACAAATAATTGTGTGCAGTTAATTCAGTTTACAAACAATGTGTCCAAGCCAGGAGATATTTTATAGTTTGATTCAGTGAAAGTAGGAAACTGTATCAGCAAGATCAAGCTATAAAAACTCATTCTCCCACAATTACTGACCTTTTACTGTTATATAGTATAAATTTTAACATTGCAAATATTTAATGTGATTCAAAAATTGCTTAAATTACTAAGAGTTATAACAATAGCAATAAAAAGACACCTAGGAAAACATATATATTTATACAGATATTGAGTATACAAATATTCAATATGTTTATTCCTTCAAAGTTAATTAAATATCCATTTCATTAGCTAAATTGTAGATCTGAGGTCACAATACGCTTCCATTAAAGCAAAGTGACATCTTTTCTGCATATAACAGGAAAACCAAATGCAGTACATTACCTTGTGTCACCTGCTGAACTGCCAGCATTATCCCAGACACTGTGTCTGGAAGTAAGTTTTCTTTCAGATTGTAATGTGGTGCCCATTCCAAAATAGGTAATCTCCTTCTACACCACTGTTTCAAGTCTTCACAGTGGGGGATATGCATCTTACTCCATAGCACACTTTTCTTTTTCTTCTTTACCCCTGTCATTTTTCAGACTCCCTCTTGTGGAAGTAAACTTCAGACAAGAAACAGAAATTGTTGCAGAACACCCCTTCGATGTCAGGCTCCAATTGGTCTGTGGTTTACAATTTCAAAGCTATCCAAAAAATAAATCAGTGAAAGAGAGAGAGAGAGGGCGAGAGGTTAATAAAAGCACTTAAATATATGCAGCCAGGCTATATATGTTATTATGATGCAGCTAATTATCCTAGATAAAAATGTAGAATAAAACCTTGAATTCTTATCTGAATGAGATGTAGAAACCGTTCCTGTTAGTGTAATATTTTTCCAATCTTGAAAAAGTAATGGGTTCCTTGTTAAGCTGATCTAGAGGTCTCTCACCAGTAAAGTCTCATATTCACTCTCATCTTAATATTTTTGTCTCCAATCCCAATGGCTAATGTAGTTATGGGCGTGTGTTGGAGGTGGGCTGGGTTATGCTAATGAAATCAGGAACACTCAGCTAGTTCAGTCTCTCTACAAGCTATGCAAAAATATAAATCTCCCAGAGGGGTTTGTCCTGAAAAACAAAATCAGAGAATCCGGACTTACTGCTTTGACTGCCAGTTCTACAAAATTAGAAACGTAAGAGGGCATTGCTAAATGTCTTTTTTTTTGTTTTAATTCCCTGGGATATGAGATTTTCATTCATACAGAAACATTCAGACAGCCGCTGCTGGAAACAGAATAGCCACTTCACATAAACAAACTGAAATTTCATCTCATGAGCTACAAATATAAGCATCACACTGAACAAGCATTGGTAGCAACAGTTCTTCCCTGTCTCTGAAACCATTCAGTTTTCTTGGACTATTTCTCCAAGTCTAGTTCTCACACTCATGGTTTTGTAACTGAAATTCCTTGAGGAATAATGTGTAGTTCAAACTATTGGTCGAAGTATCCCAACTCTTTTTGTGGCACTGCCCTGTTTTCACATGACTTTGGGGGAGTTTCTTTTTACAAAGGATGTTACATTTTATAATAAAACAGACAGACTGTCAGATTTTTTTTTTATTGCTCCTCCACAGCACCCAAAAGAAAATGTCTGAATTTATGAGCTGTGCCATTGGAATCAAACCAAAACACCAATATACTGATATTGTGAAGTCAAGAAAAATAATACAATGTTTATAGTTTGCTGCAGCCCTTTTTAATGCCTATTTGTCCAGAGAGTAGAAATCTGGCTTCTGGAAGCCTTCAGAATAACAAAACACTTGGATCCCTTGGATACTTCCAAAGTACCCTGCTGTACCGTTTCTGTTTGTTTGTTTGTTTGTTTGTTTGTTTGTTTGTTTGTTTGTTTATTATCTCATTTACAATGTTCATTCAATTGTTTTTAGGATATTCAGAGTTGTGCAGTCATCACCACATCAATTTTAGAACATTTTTATCACATCAAAGAGAAACTTCATACATTTTAAATATCACGCCCCAATCCTGACATCTTCTTCCCCCTTTAGTGCCCTGTCCCAACTCTAGGCAACCACTAATCTACTTTCTGTCTTTATAGACGAGTACTCTGGACATTTCATATAAGTGGAATTGTATAATCTATGGTTATTTTTGTTATTATTAGTTTTAGGTATACAAAACAACATAATGGTTAGATATTTACACCCTTCACAAAGTGATATACACCCCTCTGACATCGTATATAGCTGTTACAATACCATTGACTATATTCCCTATGCTGTACTTTATATCCTGTGACTATATATATATATATATATATATATATATACATATAGTCAATACATACTGATAACAAAAGATGAATACAAGTGATGTTTGACTTCTACAATTACAAGAGGTGCTCAAAGTGGTTACCATCTGCATAAATTTAATTCAGCTTTCTCCTTTCTTAAAATGTGTATACATATTTTTTGCCCCCTCTGTATTTATAGTTGACATTCAATATTATTCTACTTTAGGCATCTATACAATCTATGAAGTGACCCCCCTGATAAATCCAGTATCCATCTTGCACCCTACATAATCTTTACAACATTATTGATTATATTCCCCATATTATATTTCATATCCTTATGACTATTTTGTGACTACCAATTTGTTTTTAATTAAGGTGAAGAGCTTCTATCTCAACCTTTCAAAGATGGTATCACTGGCTTTCTAACTGTGCAAAAATACTTTTACTTTTAAATTCAATAAATCCTAAATATGTAGTAATGTATGTACATTTTACTCACATGTGCCAGACAGAATATGCCTTGTATTTTTCCAATTGCTTACATTATGTTAAATTTATAAACTTTTCATTAATTTAGATTTGGAGTCCCATATATTATAATATAATATAAAATAATGTAATATAAAATAATATAATATGATATAAATATAATATAATATAATATAATATAATATAATTAATATATACCGGGGGTGCCAAAATAAAGCGTATACAAGTGGACACTTTGGTCAACTTTGCTTAAGCGGTAGTTTGCTGTAATCAGAAGTGTCTGGAAGCAGATGGTAACCACTTTGAACACCTCTTGTAATTGCAGAAGTCAAACTTGACATGTATTCATCTTTTGTTATTGGTATACTCATATATTGAGTATTATAATTTTAATATAGTTTTCCTTTTTTAAAATGCATATACATTTTTTTAGGCACCCTCTGTATATACTGAATATATACAAGGTCTGACAATTAAGTTTGCGAACTTGTTGCAACAATGTTACTAACCTGTTTTTATATCAGAGGGATTATTGATTATGAATTTCTACCAGCTGAACAAACAATTAACCAAGTTTACCATTTGGAAGTGCTAAAAAGGCTGTGTGAAAAAGTTAGAAAAAAATGACCTGAACTTTTTGCCAATAATTCATGGCTCTTGCATCATGACAGTGCATCAGCTCATACAGCACTATCTGTGAGGGAGATTTTAGCCAGTAAACAAATAACTATATTGGAACACCCTCCATACTCACCTGATCTGGCCCCCCAATGACTTCTTTCTTTACCCGAAGATAAAGGAAATATTGAAAGGAAGACATTTTGATGATATTCAAGACATCAAGAGTAATAGAATGACAGCTCTGATGGCCATTCCAGGAAAAGAGTTCCAAAATTGCTTTGAAGGGTGGTCTAGGTGCTGGCATTAGTGCATAACTTCTCAAGGGGAGTACTTTGAAGGTGACCATAGTGATATTCAGCAATGAGGTATGTAGCACTTTTTTTGGGTGAGTTTGCAAACTTAATTGTCATACCACATATTACTTTTATAATCAAAATTAAAAAGGTATTCTTTCAAAACATATCTAGATCATAAATTCAAATCTATGCTGACAAAATGAGAAGAATAATTGAAAGCTTGACTGAAATCACTAATCAAAAGCAATGGTTTGTGTAATTTTAATCATTTTTTAAAAAGCTTTGTATTACATGCTAGTAACAAAGAATTCACGTAAACATAACTATTAGAATTGAAAATGAATCTGTATCAAAGTAGCTAAACATATTAGTGCCAGAAATTGTTCTAAAACATCCTAAGACCAGGAGGAAGCAGATATTAATTTGATAAAATAGTTCTGTAGTCTTTCAGTCAAAAAGACTCCTAAATATTAGAATAAATCTTTCCTAAAAATCTTTTTTCCTAAAAATCTTTTTTAAGTTTAAATATGGAATTTTTAATTCCAGATTTTTTTTATTTTATATACTTACATATTCAAAACATGCCAAAATCTCACTTTAGAGCATGGTATCAGTTCTACTTATAATCAGCAATACCAAAAAAACCTTTATTATAAATTTATTATGTCTGACTGAAAAAATCAAGAACCATATGACTTCACTCATATGTGGGATATAAAACTGAAAGCAACAAAGAACAAAACAAACAAACAAAGAAACAAAAACTCATAGACACTGAAAACAGTTTAGTGGTTACCAGAGGGCAAGAGGGGAGGGTGGTGGTAGAAGAGGAAAAAGGGGTTCAAATATATGGTGATCGAAGGAGAACTAACTCTGGTTGGTGAAAGCACAATGCAACATATAGATGATATATTATAGAAACTTATATAATTTTACTAATCAATGTCACCCCAATAAAATAAATAAATACATTTAAAAATAAGTTTATTCACACCCATGAGATTCTCAGAGTAGTTTAACACAGCCCATAAAATTAAAAAAAAACCCACTAAATATATTTATTCAAAAGTTTCAATGACTAAATTTAGGTTAAATGTCAATACTACATATCATGTATATGAGACATCTCTTCTCAAATGTCCAGGTAACACCTATACAAATAAAAAGATGAACTTATTTTCTTTGATCTACCACATGAAATGATAGAAAAATTCTTCTTAAAATAGTATTTTGATCACATCCCTGAGTTGTTTGAACTTCCAGTGTTCAATATCAAACTTAAACTCATTAGCACTAACATATGACCCTTCTCCACTCTCCTATTCCCCTTTGATAAATTTCCCATCAACTTTTTAATTCAGCAAGTATTTATTGAACAACCACATTTTGCTAGACTCTCTGTGAAGTACTCTAGAAGGGCAGGGTGAGTGTAGATTGTTTCTATTTTCTAGCAGTCATTATTTAATGAAGGAAATATAAACATGTATAACTAACCCAAGGCAGAATGAAATAAATAATCAAGTCACAAAATAAGTGTTATGGGAGCTCAGAGAAAGGACAGTTGCATTCCCACTGAGAAAAAAATGCTTTCTTTTCCATCTTGTATAGGCCCTCTATTCCAGCAGATAATTATACTTGTATCTTTTGATTTCACTGAGCACTATATCATAAACCTTTTCCATATCATGAAAAACTTTTAGAGAACACCATTTTTTTAATGACTGCATGACATTCCTTCATAAAGATGTACAATAGTTTACATTTCCTGAGAAGTAAATACTTTGGTTCGTCCATTTTGGGGGTGTGTTGTTTTTTGTTTGTTTGTTTGTTTGTTTGCAGGTAACACTGTGATTCACATTTCTGGGTATAAATCTTAAACCAAATTTCTGCCTATTTATTTAGACTTGAATTATTAGGGCCTGACAGGCAAAGAATCATTACTAATGATGTCATTTTTATTGGTGGATATGTTTCCCATGCTCAAATGGGGCTTCTTTGGGTTAACATCTTAAACCAGCCCAAATGTATAATGAGTTCATTTTTAGAGTAGTCTCATTGGGACATTCTTCAACTTCTCATGTGTTGATTTCCACAACACTTAATGATGTCTAGTTTTTTGGATTAATTAATTTTCCAATATAAATTTACTCATGCTTAGAATTTCTTGGGACCTTGAAGCCATGGAACATATAAATAAATAAATAAATAAATAAATAAATAAATAAATAAATAAATATTTATTTATTTATTTATTTATTTGTTGTTGTTATTGTTGTTAAATATTTTAATTGGGGAATTGGGGGA
>NW_017732166.1:21969-25807 GCF_001890085.2 Hipposideros armiger
CATCGCGCCACTCGGCCGGCCCTAAATTGAGCTTTTAATATGCCTTAATGCATTAAGAGTATAAAATAAAAAATACAATATATGTCTTAATTTCCATCATTATTCAATTAGAATGGAATGTTTTCTCTCCTGAATGGACAATCTTAACCAATTTATAATTTTTGCAAACTGGTCTACTTACTCAACCTCCAAATTCAATAGTAACCTGAATCTATTTCCATCTGCCTTGCTTGACCCAAAATTCTGATTTGCACTATAGCATTATTTATCTTCAATAATTGGTCATGTACTCCTGTCTAGTTTGGAGGTATACATGCCAACTCCATTCTCCCTACTCAAACTCAAAAGTATCTGCAAGGTGGTCCTGAAATTAAGTCTGGACTTAATTTTATCTTCTGGTATTTATCTTCTGTTCTGAATATGATTAACAAATAACCTGATAGCAACAACTGCATCTTTCTTACTTTTGATGATTTGAAATTATCTGTGAAATAGTAGGGCTATTAAGTAGTTACCAAAAAAAGTCAACGTGTTTTTAGGCTGCCAAAATATGAGGTCAGACAATTAAGTTCACGAACTGATCCTAGAAAAAGTGCTACATACCTCATTGTTGAATATCACTATGATCACCTTTGAAGTGCTCCCTGTGGAAAGCTATGTACTGACACCAATGCTTAGTCTACCCTTCAAAGCAATTTTAGAACTCTTCTGGAATGGCCATCAGAGCTGTTATCGTATTACCCTTGATGTCCTGAATGTCATAAAAATGTCTTCCTTCTAATATTTCCTTTATCTCTGGGTAAAGAAAGAAGTCACTGGGGGCCAGACCAGGTGAGTAGGGAGAGTGTTCCAATACAATTGTATGTTTACTGGCTAAAAACTCCGTCACAGTGCTGTGTGAGCTGGTGCATTGTCGTGATGCAAGAGCCATAAATTGTTGGCAAAAAAAGTTCAGGTCATCTAACTTTTTCATGCAGCCTTTTCAGCACTTCCAAATAGTAAACTTGGTTAACTATTCAGTTGGTACAAATTCATAATGATATCAAAACAGGTTAGCAACAAGTTGCAACAAGTTTGCAAACTTAACTGTCAGACCTCTTGTGATTTTATATATCTATATCTATATCTATCTATCTATCTATCTATCTATCTATCTATCTATCTATCTATCTATATATATATATATATACTGCTTTAGTAATGACTTAAAGGTAAGCAACTATTCTACTTTATAATCTACTTCTTAAAAGATTGAGAAGAATTTCCTAATACACAAACCCACTAATGAAGCTCTTTGGGTGCTATTCTGAAAAATAATGAGTTTAACACTTTGAACAAGAATTAAAAAAGAAAAGTTTGCAATATGACCAACAGATATGATTAAAACCAACGAAGCCATAATGCCAGTGATATCCAAAACATATTCCTGACCAACATTCCACACTCAGAGATATGGTGGTCACATTTTGAAGAGCAAGAAAAAAATATACTGAAATTTTCAGAGAATTGAGAATTATACTAGTTGAAAAGAAATTAAACTAAGTTAAATATAAAATAGGGCCGGCTGAGTGGCACAATGGTTAAGAACTGACTTGGGACGCCAGAGGGCCCCAGTTCGGATTCCACATATGAGGGACAGTGACACTGCCCTCCACAGCTAAGATGTTGAACAACAGCTCAACCTGGAGCTGGGCTGCCGTGAGTCGCCGGCGACGGTGTAGTCTGCAGCCCCTGTGGCAGTGGGTTGCCATGAGCTACGGTGTATAGCCAGCAGCCAGCGTGAGTGGCCAGCAGCCACAGTGAGCGGCCGTCCAGAAGCCAGCGACTGATCTGCCTNGTGTCACTGGCCCTCATATGTGGGATCCGAACCGGGGCCCTCTGGCATCCCAAGCGAGTTCTTAACCATCGCGCCACTCGGCCGGCCCTGCTGTGCTTTTGTTCTTCAGTCTAGTTATGGATGTCACTTCACTGGCCCATGTTGGTATTGTGATCATTGTGCTCTTTCCAGGTGAGGCAGATTGGTCACCAGCCATTGGACAGCCACTCATGGCGGCTCACGGAAGCTCACGCTGGCTGCTGGCCACTCACGGTAGCTTATGGCAGCCCACTGAGAAGGGGCTGCAACCTACGCCATTGCCAGCAACACACAGCAGCCCAGCTCCAGGTTGAACTGTTGTTCACCATCTTAGCTATAGAGCACGCAGTGTCACTGGCCCTCTGTGGGATCCAAACCGGGGCCCTGCTGCTCAGAGCTGGCGCTCCCAAGCCAACCTTTAACCAACGCGCCACTCGGCTGGCCCCATATTTTTCTTTTGAGCTAGTTTTTGCTTGCTGGTTTATATTCCATATCTGACAACATACCGTATTTTGCCATGTATAATGTGCACTTTTATGCCCAAATTTGTGAGGAAAATATAAGGATGCACATTATACATAGATAGTACTAATTCCATATATGTTTTTAATTCTTTTATTTATGCTTATGAGTTAAAAGTGTAACTCTAGAAATCATTCATGATATCCACATGTAAAATAATGCCCTGAAATATGATAATCAGTTTTGTTGAATTTACTATGAACTTGCAATGACAAAGAGTTCTTGGCCTTGTATGGTGGGTAAATATCATAAATTTGTTACCGGTACATAAAATTTCTTGTACCTTGTATTTGTTCCTGTGTTTTGTAATTATTTGTTACATAAAATTTCTTATACCATAATATGTTAAAAAAAATAAATGCTAAAATTCCTTTATAATACAAAAAACAAATACCTAAATGCAAACAAATAAAATCTGAATTAAAATTAAAATGAAAGATTTTTTTCTCTGAAAGTTTGGGCCAAAAATGTGGGTGCACTGTACAGGGAGTGAATTATACATGGCAAAATACAGTAATTCAAATATGGGCTATCACTAATGTCTTGTTACCAAAAAGCACATAATAATATTCAAAAATTCTCAGTGCTCAAGCTTATTTGTCATAGGAAGTCAAATTGGATGGCTAAAGTATAACTCAAACAGAGAAGTCAAATAGCAAAAGAAACAATGATTACAAATTTATAATTTATTGGGAGATATAGACAAATACTGAAACAATTTTAGTTTATCGAAAATTCAAAATGTAAGGGATATTTTAGCATTTATTTTACTTCAAGTAGCAGCACACAGGGAATACAAAGAGAGCTCTATTTCCCTCCTTTAATTAGTGGCATAATTAAAAGTACACCAGAAGTTGCAAGGTTTACATTGCACATTGATTTCAATGATATTTTACACAATATTCACTATATTATTGGCAGTAAAATATATATAAGCTAGAGCAGATAAATGAAGCCCCAGGGACCATTACTTCTTATTCATGTGAAAAGGAGAATAACAAAAAATATACATTTGAAATGTACTATGGAGCCAGACAACTAACCAGCATATTGGCAAGCAAAGCGGAAATGGCATGCCAACTTTTTAAGGTCTCTGAGGGGAGGATTTAAGTAAGTAAGGTACCAAGGACAATGCCTGGCATATAGAAGCACTGATAAATGCTATTTGTTAGTACCTATAAATTTCTTTCATTAGTTGCTAAGATGATTTGAATAACATGTGTATTTTAACAATTATAAATTGAGTTCTTTTGTTCACTATATATCATTTATTTTTCTTTTGATTTTGAATTATATTAATGCATTTGTTCAAGAGTTTAAATGAAATTTATTAAAAATCTACAATGGATTACTGTTGACCACATTTGGGCTCCAAATCTTTTTTTTTATTAGTTTCAGGTGTATAAATTGAGCTTTTCTTTTAAAGATTTTTATTGGTGAATTGGGGGGATGGGAACAGTG
>NW_017732166.1:28337-83255 GCF_001890085.2 Hipposideros armiger
CAATTCCCCAATAAAAATCTTAAAATATATATATATATATATATATATATATATATATATATATATATTCCAGATTCATAGCAAACAAGTATTGAATCCATTCTTCTTATTGTCCCAATTCTCTATATCTGCCATCTGATCTATTTGGAATAAGCAGGTATTTCTGAAAACTCAGATTTAGACTATCACCCTGAAGGGTGTTGGAGAAGAGGAGAGATAAAGGACAGTGTGAAGGAGAATGACAGGACTGGAAGGCAATAACTGCATTTAAGTGTTTAAAGAATAGTACTTGTGTAGCAACAAAGAAGTTATGCTGTAGGAATTCTGATTCTCTGGAAGACTCTATGGGCAAGGCATAGGCATAGTTGAAATAAAACATATTGAATTAAACAGTGAGCTAAGCGTTTGGGCTTTTCCACTGATATACTGTGTGATGTTGGACAAGTTACTTTACCTTTTCAGGTTTCAGGAACATATTTGTCTATAAAGTAAGACATCAGGCTATATGCCCCTCTCCCATATTTTCTGAGGAAAAAGCTGCCTACTGTCTTTATACATTATCTATTCACTGACCAACTTCGTTCCTCTTTCTCCACATTTCCTCTTCTCCACTTCTGAGCTCACCCTGCTTTATATTAATACAAAGTTCAAGTTAACTAGGCTGAAATAGATTATTCTTTGTTTCAGGGTTGCTTCTTCATCAGGGTCTCAAAAGGATACAAAGAAAGCACAACTTAAATTCAATCAGGTAAGACCACAGAAACAACTTGCAAATCCAGGGCATTCTCCATCAATTGGGAAATGTTCCCAATATATTTTAGTTCCCCCAATGAATCTCAAACAGCATTCTTGGTTAGAATTGTCAAAACTTGATTTGTCAGTAATCACCTGCTTCAGAAATGCGTATTTTCTTAGAATCACAGGGCTAAAAGGACTTGCCTCAAAAGATCAATCACCTCATTCAATCATTTGTGTTGTCTAAAAGTTTTTTCCCTAGAAAAATAAACATTTTGTTTAGATTGATACTTCATATAGGCATATTTTAAGCCTGCTAGGTATAGGTAGTACCTGATTTTTTTTTTACAATATTTAGGGTCTTATGGCTATTCTGTCAACAAACATCAGCACCACAAAATATGCCAATTTATTTTATTTTATTTTTAAATGTTTTTATTGGGTAACAGTGTGTTTTTTCCAGGACTCATCAGCTCCAAGTCAAGTTGTCATCCTCTAGTTGTGGAGGGTGCAGCTCAGCTCCAAGTCCAATCGCTGTTTTCAATCTAGTTGCAGGGGGTGCAGTCCACCATCCCATACAGGAATCAAACTAGTAACCTTGTTGTTCAGAGCATATGATCTAACCAACTGAGCCACCCGGCCACCCCAAAATATGCCAACTCAGAATGGCAACATCTTTATCATTTCCCACTTTGTGTCACCTACTCAAGCATTCTGGCACTCTGATTTTCCCATGCCATGCTACTGTGATTTCCTTAAATGTTTCTGAAATTCAGCAATATATTTTCAATGAGAAGCACTGATTATGGGACATGTGCTCTAGAAACTCTATCAATACTGAGCAAATGGTAGTACTTTTAGTGCTGTAAAAATGTAATATAGTGGAAAAGTACTTTTCTAACAATAAATAATTCCTCTCATGAAAACAGAATTTTGAAATCAGTTGTAAAATACTTGGTGGCTGTTACATGAAAATTCTCTTGGTTTCTCTAAATACCTCTCTAAAAACATAAAATTTCAAAATTCTGGTTCATAATACAACCCTCACATAAACAAAAATACAAATAACATATTGTGAACAGATTCATTTAATAAGAAATAAATAACCTCTGAAAATTCTTAGAGTGAAAGAATTTAATTCCATAAATATCAAGAAGGTAGGACTTTATTTCCTGTGTACTTTTAAAATACAGCCAGAGGAAAAAAACTAACTTCAGATCAGTTTCTTTTTTCTAAATGACTAATTCTATTCTAAAAGGACTTTTCAGCTTGGAAATCTTGGGTAATCTTTGTACATTACACTCTAATAAAATTATACAACATAATAGATGAAGATTAACATACACCTAATTTTCTAAAAGATGACACAAAGCCCAAGCACAATAACTGGGAACTTTTTATTAGATCAAAGGAAGAACCATAGTAGTAATGCTGGATGCTTCTCTGATCTTTGTTTCCTGCCTAGCAGTGGAAAAGAATCAAAATAAGAAGGGCAACACACACACACACACAGACACACAAACACACACACACACACTTCCCAGTGTCATACAGTACTTGCCTCTTGCCTTGAAACCAAAAACTTAACAGCTACCTACTGACTTCATCTTTTTCTTCCCAGTTTTAAGATTTAAAATAATCTACCCTAAACTGCAAATTGGAATGTAGCGATTCAAAGCGCCAGAGTCTTAATTTTTCAACAACAAAAAAAAGAAAGAAAAAAAAGAAATTTTATTGCAGCCACAGCCAGACCTTAAGTGGTTCTCTTCAAATAGTGCTTCTTCTCATTTTTAAAGTCTCCTCATGGGTGCCTTTGGCCCTTTCCCACTAATAAAGCCTTCTCCACATGTCCCTGTATCTTTGTTACCTGAGACTATAATGTAGAAGGCAGAGTTGTGTACTTGTTAGAATCCCATCTAAGGTGAATGTAAAAGAGGACTTAGATTTGTAGGAAAACAGCAATAAAAGCATCACCTTTTCATCTCCTTGAAAACATAGTTTTCTTTTTTTTTTAGTTATAGTTTATTGGGGTGACAATTGTTAGTCAAGTTACACAGCTTTCAAGTGTACAATTCTGTAATACATCATCTATATATCGCATTGTATGTTCACCACCCAGAGTCAGTTCTCTTTCTATCACCATATGTTTGATCCCTTTTACCCTCATCTACCACTCCCCTTCCTCTTTACCCTCTAGTAACCACTAAACTATTGTCTGTGTCTTTGAGTTTTTGTTTCTTCATTTGTTTGTCTTGTTCCTTTGTTGTTTTCAGTTTTATATCCCACATATCAGTGAAATCATATGGTTCTCAACTTTTTCTGTCTGACTTATATCACTTAGGATAATAATTTCAAGATCCATCTATGTTGTCTCAAATGGCACTATTTCAGCTTTTCTTATGGCAGAATAGTATTCCTTTGTGTATACACACCACAACTTCTTTATCCAATCATCTATTGAAGGACACTTTGGTTGTTTCCATGTCTTGGCCACCATAAGTAAAGCTTCAATGAACATCAGAGCACATATATATTTACAGATAAATGTGAAAACATAATTTTCAGATGCTACAAGGATATAATTCATTCCTGATCAATATTCATACCTTTGATTATATTTTCCTTTCCAATGGTCTGCTAGACATTCCACTAATGTCCAGTTAGCATCCTTAATTTACCATATCTAAAAGCAAACTCATATCCAGCCTCTTTTCCTGAATTCCTTATCTTGCTACTTGTCTACCAACATTCCTGATCTACCAACATTCTTACAGATATCTAAGACAGAAAGATGAGAGATATTGATGTCACCACCTTTTCCTTTGCTTGTTGACACTCAGTCAGTTCTGTCTCTAAAATAAAGACCTTCTGAATCTATCTCTCATTTTCAATTCCTGCCATTAATTCAACTCTCATTGAGTGTATTCATGTGGACTATTATTATAAACTCAAATCTGGTCTTTTTCCCTCTTGCTTGCTTGGTCCTCCTTAATTCATATTCTACTCTGCTGTTGTTGCTTTCAAGCATTCCCTGTTCTTTAGTATAAAGTATTCATAAAGCATAATAAGCTTCTAGAAATTCAAGATTCTCCACAACATCAATTACAAGCACTGACTGAACACTTGCTATGGTGCCAGGCTAGGTGTTTTCCATATGTTAACTCATTTAATTTTCATAATAACTCGCTGAAAAAGGAACTATGATTATTCTATGTCATAGAAAGGTTATGGATGCAGGCACAGAGAGGTTAGGAAACTTGCATAGAGTCACACTGCAGCAAGTAGAGGAACATGAGCAAACTGTGTCAGGCAACCGGTAGGAAGAAATAGTGTTCCAATTGTAGGGAATTGCATATAAAAGTCTCAATATAGGAGTAGCATGAAAGCTTCAGGACACTGAAAGGAATATGACTAGAGAGTAGTGAGCTTAAGAATGGCAAGAGGTGAGACCAAGGAAAAGGTAAGAAAAGCTAAATTAGACATCCAAGACTGGGAGCCACCTATGCCGCCACAATCATGGTGTCAATGATTAACACTGTGGACACCTCCCATGAGGGCGTGATTCACGATTCCCAGATGGACTACGATGGTACCTGCCTGGCAACCTGCTCATTAGACAGGTCCAGCAAAATCTTTGATGTGCACAACGGAGGGCAGATCCTCATCGCAGACCTCAGGGGTCATGAGGGTCCTGTGTGGCAAGTGGCCTGGGCCCACCCCATGTATGGCAATATCCTGGCATTCTGCTCCTATGACTAGTAAGTCATTATCTGGAAAGAGGAAAACAGCATATGGGAGAAGACACATGAGCAAACGGGACATGACTCTTCAGTAAACTCTGTGTGCTGGGCCCCCCATGACTATGGCCTGATCCTGGCCTGTGCGAGTTCAAATGGGGCCATCTCTCTGCTGACCTACACTGGGGAGGGCCAGTGGGAAGTGAATAAGATAAACAATGCTCACACAATTGGCTGCAATGCTGTCAGCTGGGCCCCTGCTCTTGTACCTGGAAGCCTCACAGATCAGCCATCAGGACAGAAGCCCAACTATATCAAGAAGTTTGCCTCAGAAGGCTGTGACAACCTCATCATGCTGTGGAAGGGGTAAGAGGACCATCAACGGAAGGAGGCACAGAGTGACTGGATTCCAGAAGTGGCCTGAGCCCCCTCCATTGGCCTACTCATGAACACCATTGCCAGCTGTTCCCAATATGGTCGTGTGTTCATTTGAACCTGTGACGATGCCTCAAGCAGTACATGGTCCACCAAACTACTGAACAAGTTCAATGATGTTGTGTGGCACGTGAGCTGGTCCATCACAGCCAACATCCTGGCTGTCTTGGGCATAGATAATAAGGTGACCCTATGGAAGGAGTCCATGGATGGGCAGTGGGTGTGCATCAGTGATGTCAACAAGGGCCAGGGCTCCGTGTCCACTTCAGTCACAGAGGGCCAGCAGAATGAGCAGTGACAAGACAGGTGGGGCCTGGCTGCCCATCTGCCGACTGTAGGACTGCCCCTTCCTGGGCCAACTGACCAAACAGGTGGGAGGTAGTGCTCCCAACTCCAACAAGATAACTTTCCCAGGAGTGGTTAAAACTGCAACCAAATGGATCATCTGCCTTAACGTGATTTGATATGGTTTATAATATACTATCCAGTTGAAAGCGCTCATGTTATGAGAGAAAAACTACAAATGATCTTCAAATGTATTGTTTTAAAATATTTTGGCCATCTTATGTACCTTTTGGGTTCAGGCATTATTTGAGGGGTTTCGTTTCCAAAGTAATTAAACAAATTGCTTATAATTCTCCCTAAAAAAAAAAAAGGAAAAAGAAAAGCTACATTATATAGTGCCTGTGAGGCATGTTAAGCAGTTTGGATTTCATCTAGAGCTAGTTTAACTGGTAGCCATGGGTTGTTTCTAAGCATGCTTTGGTTCATAGAAGCTTATTCATAATAGACAGAAATTGGAAAAAGCCCAAGGTGGGAGAATAGATGAAGAAACAGTATGACAGTTATATTAATGGAATACTATTCCACAATAAATAGGAACAAACTCGTGATATATGCAATATAAATGAATCTCAAAAGCATTATGCCGAGTGAAAAAAATGCCGCACAGAAAATTCTGAATACACGTTATAAGGTCTAAAACAGGTCAAATCTCTGGTGGAAAAAAATCAGAACAATGGTTGTTTCTGGAGGGATGGGACAGGAAATTCCTAAAATATAGGGTTGTCAGATCAAATACAAGAATCCCAGTTAAATTTGAATTTCAGATGAAAAACAAAGATTTTTTTTAGCATATGTCCTGTGTGATATTTGAAACATTATACTAAAAATGTATTCATTGTTTTTCTGAAATTCAAATTTAACTGGGTGTCCTGTATTTTTATTTATGAAATTTGGCAACCTTGTGAGGAAGGGACATAAGAGAACTTTCTGGGGTGGTGGTAAAACTCCATATCTTGATAAATGTTTGTAAAAGCATTTGTTGAAGTCATGTAAATGTGTGCATGTAAATTTTATCTCAGAAGAATAAAAAAGAGAAACAAGTATTGAACATTGGTTATGACATGCATACTGAAATATTAGAAGAGAAATACACTAATGTCTGTAACTTCAAAAATATATAAAAAATAAGATGGATTAATGGCTGAATAGAGGATGCATAGATATGTAATAAAGTAAATATAGTAAAATGTTAATTGTAAAATCTAGGTGATGGGCATATGGGTATTCACTGTAAAATTCATCCAACTTTTCTGTATGTTTAAGAATTTTTATAATAAAACATTAGGGGAAAAATCCCTGCCCTGCTCTCATGGAATTTACATTATAGCAGAGGCAGAAAGATAATAAATAAAATTAGTAAATTACAAAGTGAAATAGAAGGTAATAAGGGAGACACAGAAGGCAAGAGGTTTAGTGTGTTTGGGGTAGAACTCACGATTTTAAATATTTCTGCCAGGGAGGCACTTCCTGCAGGATGTGGGAGAATGAGCAATGGGCAGATCTGAAGGAAGAACGATCAGATCGGGGGAAGAGAAGAGAGAGTGAGATTGGCAAGAAGAGGGCTTGATCTGATTCATTTTCAAGGAATTCCTCTCTGCATGTTGTGTTAGGAACAGATAGAGAAGCACTTTGAGGCCTGTCCGTTCCTAAATTTAGAAAATGTCTTCCCTGTTGGAGGTATCAAGAAATATTTATTTGATAAGCAATTATAAACATAAAATGGAACTCCTTCAGTGAAACATGGATATTTTATCCTTTTAAGTACTATTTTTCCTTAAAGCCAATATTACCTACTTGACTGAGACATTTTAAATATTGGGTTGTAGGAAAAGTCATGACGTATTTTTTTCTGTTTTTCATTGCAAAACTGCGTCATGACTTTTCTGATAACCCAACAGTAAGTTTTAAAACATTTTGAATGCCCTTTGTCTTCTATTTAGAAAGATAAAATAATAAATCACATGTAACTGCTGATTTACACCAAAAAGAAATCAAAGGCTTTGGTTACAATTCAATCGACTAGAGGCTTTTTCTAATTTTACTAGAAGAGTGATGATTATTTATGACCCTCTTGCCCCCTGCATCCAACTTTCCCATCCTTTAATATACCTACTTTTTTCCTCTACAAATTTTTATCAACTTAAGGGAATAAAAGGCAGAGATTTTCCATAAGATGGTCCTTGTGAAGGCCTTGCCCACACAGTCCCTGACCTATGTTATCTGCCTGAAAGCCATGATTCAAGGTTATTAATACTGACCAGATCCTTCACCAACAGTCTGCAGTGATGCTAACTAGCCCCATTTCTCCTCTTAAGACTCAAACACTTGCCCTTGAATGTGCCAGATCTCTCAACTGCCCTTGGATAGCCTAACTTGACAAGATTATAGATCCTTTGTTTTCCCCATCCCACCTTCTAAAGCAGCTTGGTGGAGTTTTTTTGTATTTATTATTATTTTTATTAAAATTTATTGAAGTGATAATGGTTAGTAAAATTATATAGGTTTCAAGTGTACAATTCTGTAATACATCATCTACATATCACATTGTGTGTTCATCACCCAGAGGGTAAACGGGATCAAATATATGGTAATGGAAGGAGAGCAGCTTGTTTTTTAACTTTTGTAGCTCACTCACCCACCATCAACCTCCTACTCCATTTACTTATAGTGTTGCCCTATTAGCCATCTTCACTCACTCCCACCCTGTACCTAGAAAAAGGGTATGTATCCCGAACTCCCTTCCACTTCAGGTGACTTTTCTTGTCCCTAAGGACACTCACTAGAGTGGGATGAAAAATATTTAAAAGTCCCCTCATTAATCCTGGTGTGCTGTGGCTGGTCTATGCGTCTCAAGTTCCCTTTCAAACTGCAGGTCAGGAGACTTCATGCAATTTCAAGCCCTGTGGCCTGCAGAAGGCTCCCAAATTTCCAGCAGCAGGTTTGCAGATTAAGCTACCCAGGGACTTTCTCTGCGCCAAGAAGAAAAATAAATTTTTAGCAAGCACAAGTGACTTTCCGCCATTATTTTCTCACTGCTGAAGTTAGAAATAACCTAGACAAAAAGGAACACACAAAGAGGCATTTTATGAAGAAATTTCAATAAGAGTTCCAAGTGTAACTTTGGAGTTTTTAGAAGTTTTATTAGGTGAAAAAAAATTAAATCTACTTTCTCAGTAATCTCCATTAACAAATGTTAGTGTAAAGAAAACAATTTTTTTAACATAAAGGTCAAAAGAAAGCAAACATTCTGAATTACTTAATGCTTTAATTTTAGAAAATACCATCAGTACTTTTAGCAAGATCTATCAATTCTTTATCCACTGGACTCAACTGACACCATTCTGAAGGTTGTTAGAAATATTAAGTAATTAAATGAATAAAATCCATCTTGAATTGTGTTAAGGAAATACACAAATATAAATAATTAGAGATTATGCTTGAATTATCCATTGTAAATAGACACATGTAGAAATGAATTAATATAATTAATGACGGAACAAATTAGTAACTGGAACAAACAGAATTCATTAATAATCCTAAAATAAGAAACCCAAGACGCTAATTCAAAAAAATATATGTACCCCTATGTTTATTGCAGCACTATTCACAATAGCCAAGACTTGGAAACAATCGAAATGCCCATCAGTAGATGACTGGATTAAGAAACTGTGGTACATTTATACAATGGAGTATTACTCCATTATAAAGAAGAATGAAATCGTACCATTTGGGACGATATGGATGGACCTAGTGATATTATGTTAAGTGAAATAAGTCAGTCGGAGAAAGACAAATACCATATGATTTCACTTATATGTGGAATCTAAAAAACTGAATGAATGAGGAAAGTAAATGGAAGTGGTCTCAGAGATATAGAAGAACAACTGATGGCTGTTAGTTGGGAGTGGGTGGGGATGAGGGAGAAGGGGAAGGGGTTAGACAGCATAAATATGTAACTACAATATTGCCACAGGGACATGAAAGACAGTTTGAGGAATATAATTAATAATGTTGTAAATATTTTGTAGGGTGTCAGGTGGTCACATGTCTTGCTAGGGAGACCGCATCATGGATGGGGAAGAGGCTTGATCACTGCACTGTACACCTGAAGCTGATGTTGTATAATATTGTATGTCAACTATAAGTGAATATATATGTATATATATATATATATATATATATATATATATATATATTCATAGGACGTGGAGTATAGTGTGGGAGTGGAGGCAAGGGAATTGTAATAGATATGTATGATATTGGGGGGAAGTGGGGCAGCAGATTGGGGAGGGGGGTTGTCACTTTGAGGGGTAAAACGTATAACTATTGCACTGTTTTGTACAGCTGAAACTAATTCTAAAAAAATGTGTATTTCATAATAAAAAATAATTAAAAGAAAAAAAATCCTAAAATAATATATTTTATTCCATTTGAAACTACTTCCCCAAAACACACATTGTAAGAGCTTATAAAAAACAGTCAAAGAGACTTGAGTTTCTCTTTTTTTATTCTCCTATGTCCTGAGGCAAATGTGAGCAAACAACTAAAATTCCAGAGAACACTCACAAAAGAGACAAAAGAGGAGAAAAAATGAATCTAAATAATTCACAAAATTTAATGCTCCCATTGCTTCAAATTGACATGAATAAATAAAAGTTGGTTGAATAAAAACCAAAATGACATACCACCTCACTCCTGTCAGAATGGCTATCATCAATAAGTCAACGAACACATGTTGGCAAGGATGTGGAGAAAAGAAAACCCTTGTATACTCTTGGTGGGATTGCAGATTGGTGCCGCCTCTATGGAAAACAGTATAGAAGTTCCTCAAAAAATTAAAAATAGAACTACCTTATGACCCAATAATTCCACTCCTGGGTACTTAGCCAAAGAAATCCAAAACACTAATTCAAAAAAAATATGCACCCCTAAGTTTATTGCAGCACTATTTACAATAGCCAACATATGGAAACAACCAAAATGCCCATCAACAGATGATTGGATAAAAAAACTGTGGTACATTTATACAATGAAGTATTACTCAGAAATAAAAAAGAATGAAATCTTACCATTTGCAACAACATGGATGGGCCTAGAGAATACTATGCTAAGTGAAATAAGTCAGACTGAGGAAGACAAATACCATATGATCTGACTTATATGTGGAATCTAAAGAACAGGATAAATGAGCAAACAAAACAGAAACAGACTCAGAGATAAAAATAAAAAATTGATAGTTGTTAGATGGAAGGGGGTGGGGATTGGGGAGAAGGTGAAGGGATTAGAAAGTACAAATTGGTAGTCACAATATAGTCATGGGGAGATGAAATACAGTATGGGGAACATAACCAATAGTGTTGTAAAGATTATGTAGGGTGCCAGATGGGTACTGGACTTATCAGGGGGATCACTTCATAGACTGTGTAGATGCCTGACCACTGTGCTATACACCTGAAACTGAAATTGAATAATATTGAATGTCAACTATAAATATATATATGTACATATATATGGAATGTAAAGTATAGCACAGGGAATATAGTCAATGGTATTGTAACAGCTATATACGATGTCAGAGGGGTAGTAGATTGGGAGGTTATCACTTTGTGAGGGGTGTAAATGTCTAACTATATTATGTTGTTTTATACACCTGAAACTAATTTTTTTTAAGTTGGTTGAAATTGCAAGAAAATAAAAATATTTTGCAGTGTTTCCAATTCTAACAATAGTATTTCAGATGAATTATGGATCAACAAGAAGAGACCACACTCACATGCAGGTACACACTCACATATAAGTAGAATAAGTTTAAGTTTCTGATTTAATTAACTAATGCTTCAGAATATGAGGTGGCCTTAAAGGGCAGAAGCAGATTCGTCCTTCCCTAGTCTGGTTCCCATGGTGACACTTGATGTATGACCATGCATCTAGCAACACTAAATTTCCTGACATCAGAGTCGTGATATTTTTTAGCACACGTTCGGTTATTCGGTGCTTTCTACCATCATCCTGGGCTTTCAGCCTTTCAAACACCAAGCTAGTTTCTATTCATTATAGCCATACAACTCATTCCCACACATGCTTTAGATCAAATATTACCTTCTTAGATCCAGACTGCCCTATATAAAAAGTATTCTCATCATTCTCTATCTCCCAAATCCTATTTTACTTCTCTTCATAGTACATATAACCACATTATTTGTCTACTTTTTATTGTTTGTGTCCTCCATTAGATTGTAAGTTTTGGAGAGCAGGAGCCCTGTCAGTTTTGTTCATTGCTATATCCCTATAGCAGAGAACAGTTCTCAGTAGATAGTAGTCTCTCAATAAATATTTGTTAAATAAATAAACAATGGGAAAACAACAGTTTGTGAAGAAGAGAATCAGTCTTAATTTAGATATGTTAAAGTTGAGGAGCTTGAAATAATGGGGTAAAAATGGAGAAAGATTTAGAAGCTACCCACTCAGGTGTGATAAAGGAAGGTAAATAAAACTGGTGGCAGTAGATAAGTTCCTTCAGGTAAAGAAAAAGTGTTGAGAAAGAAGAAAATGGGCCTGAGCAGAGAATCTCATAGAACCCTAGTTTCTGGGAGAGGGAAAAAAAAGGTATACAAGAGAATTCAGTTAAAGTTATGTGGAATAAGCTGTCAGATGAATAAGAAATGAACCCTAGGCAGATAGTTCAAAGAGGCAGAAAATGGTCACTCCAGCCCAAATCTGCAGGGAAGACCAGCCAGATGAGGAGCAGGTAGAGTCACTGATGGCCTCTGAAAGACCAGTTACAGAAGAGTGGAACAGAAATCAGACCTCAATGCCTTGAGGTATGAAGACGACAGAGTGAAAGGGTGGAAGAAGAGAGTCAAAATTCTCTTTTTGTGTGACCTAAGCTCTAAAAAATATTTGTTAAATAAATGAGTGCATAGATGAATACATGGACATGATTTTCTCCCCTGAATCAAGATGACACATAAGGGCTAGCCGAGTAGCTCAGTTGGTTAAGAGTTATCTTAAGAGCATGAGCTCTGAGCAACAGAGCTGCCAGTTTGATTCCCACATGGGCCAGTGATGCTGCGCCCAAGCTGAGCTGCCACTGAGCTGCCAACAGGTGGCAGGATGGCTCAGCTGGTAAGAGCACATGCTCCTAACAAGACTGTCTGTTCGATGGTGGGCTACGCCTGCCCCAACTAAGACTGAACTCGGCACCTTGAGCTGAACTGCCTCCCAGATGGCTCAGTGGATAGAGCATGGGCTCTTAACAACAAGGCTGCTGGTATGAATCCTGCATGGATGGTGACTACGCCCACGTGCAACTAAGATTGTAACACAGCACCTTGAGCTTAGAGGCCACAAGCTGTCGATGGGCAGCCAGATGGCAACTGGTGCCCTCCGCAACTAAGACTGAAGAACAACAACTTGGCTTGCCCCCCTTCCAAATTCCCCAACACTGTTTTCCTCCCCCAATTCCCAGTTAAAACAAAAAGAAAGAAAGAAGAAAGAAACAAAGAAAGAAAAGTGTATTTTGTTTACCAATTTAATCCCATGACCTCAATCACAATTTATGTGCCATCTGTTTTTCTTTTTTTAAATTGGGGAATCGGGGGAGAGGAACAGTGTTGGGGAATTT
The DNA here is from genome assembly GCF_001890085.2 of Hipposideros armiger. Taxonomy (NCBI): domain Eukaryota; kingdom Metazoa; phylum Chordata; class Mammalia; order Chiroptera; family Hipposideridae; genus Hipposideros; species Hipposideros armiger. Next base: position 41,214 of record NW_017732166.1, read on the forward strand.
GGAAGGGAGACAAGCCAAGTTGTTGTTCTTCAGTCTTAGTTGTGGAGGGCACCAGTTGCCATCTGGCTGCCCGTCGACAGCCTTTGGCCTCTAAGCTCAAGGTGCTGTGTTACAATCTTAGTTGCACGTGGGCATAGTCACCATCCCATGCAGGATTCATACCAGCAGCCTTGTTGTTAAGAGCCCATGCTCTATCCACTGAGCCATCCGGGTGGCAGCTCAGCTCAAGGTGCTGAGTTCAGTCTTAGTTGCGGGTGGGCATAGTCCACCATTGAACAGACAGTCTTGTTAGGAGCATGTACTCTCACCAGCTGAGTCATCCTGCCACCTGTTGGCAGCTCAGTGGCAGCTCAGCTTGGGTGCAGCATCACTGGCCAATGTGGGAATCAAACTGGCAGCTCTGTTGCTCAGAGCTCATGCTCTTAAGCTAACTCTTAACCAACTAAGTCACTCAGCAGGCCCACAAAATACTCTTTTCAATAGCATCAATTGCATAAAAATATTTCCCTAATAAAATCAATGTAATGAGTTTTCCCTCAATAAGCATACAGTTTATTCCTGTAACTCATTTTTAATGAGCTCTTATGACTTCTATTTGTACTGTGTTTTCTATTTTAGTTTAAAATGCATTCTTAGTTATGGAGCCTTTAGAAAATTACCTTGAGGCCCTTATCTCTGTCTCAGTGGGCACTGACTCTTGTATTTTTTGGAATTGAGGGCCTCTCAGCTGTGCTCCATTGATTTAGCTTCCCAGGCAGGCCAGAGTCAACTCTGATGCATAAAGGAGTATGTCCTAAAGTGAAAAAATAAGAGACCTAATTTGGAAAGTAACAGGGTAATAAATATATGGAATATGAGTATCCATTTAGCTTTCCACCAGAAGGACCACCAAATAGTTATATAAATAAACATATTTCTAGTGGGATTTAAACATAAAATTATGATTAAATTTCTTGTTTTTCTGAACACAGCAGAGCATGAATCAAAATCACCTGAAGGATTTGCTTAAAAAGGTTTGCTGGGCTACACACTCTCCCATTTCTGATTCAGTAGTCTGGGATGGAGCCAGATAATTTGAATTTCTAACAATTACTCAAGAGATTGGGATGCTGTGAGACACACTTCTAAAACCCACAAGCTATACCACAGGTTTTTATAACTTCTTTTCTTAATTTTCTGTTGTTCTTCAGAGAAAATGAGTCAAAGGCTCATTTAAGCACTACTGCCCTGACTTATGTCAGTTTCATTTGTGAAAAAAATAAAATAAAATAAAACTTTAAAAGCAAGAACAAAGTTATGTTATTAGGAGTAGCCAAACCTGGATTTCCAGCCTTCTACTCATCTTTAAGTGAAATAAAGGTTTTATCTTAGTCAATAGATGTTAATGCCTCTTAAAAAAATAAGCTCAACTGAAATCACACAAATGTGATACAACTTTCTATACTAAAAAGTGATTTTCTTTTATTTGCAAAACATGCATAATACACATACGTGTCTCCATCAAAGACTCTTAATACCTGAAAAGGAGGGTGGTCATAAAATGACAGGAAAAAATAACGCTCATTTGCCACACAGATCTTTAATTTTCCATTTATTATTTTAAAGTTTAAAAAATGCACACCTATAGTCTAAACAATCTAAAAGTAGATTGTAATGCTTAAAGTGGGATCTTTACAAGTAAATTATTTTTCTTCCTTTGCTTAATGAATTGATAAAAAGTAAAGATACAGCATGGTATCATAATTAGGGCATAATCTGACTATGTGTGCAGAGCTGACAGGGAAGCTCATTTGAGGCTATAAATGAGCTTCTCACCTGCTCTACACTTGAGTAATTCCAAACAGGTTTGGCCACATTGATTAAAACATTTGTAAGAACAAATTAATATTTGAGGCGATACCAGCTGTAGATTTCTGCTTATCTTCCAGTTCTAAAAACAAAACATTAAAAATAAAATTAAGGCAGTGCTCAACAAATATTTTTGGATAAAATATAGATATTAGTTTTCTCAGAGGTTTTATAACATTGATATCTAAAGGATATACTAGTCTATGTATGCTGGATTTTCGATTTTCCCACATACAAATAAAGTTAACTAGCTAAGAAAAACATACTCAACACTAAATAAAATTCAAATGATAAAAGCTTATCTATGCTTTTACCCAAACATATTATTATATTGCCCAGCCATAAAATGTTTTTGATGAAGGTAAATCACAGTACAGAATCCACACAAAACTAACTTCTGTCCTATAGGGATGTTAAAAGGATCAATTAGCAGACACCTATTGAACTCCCAATGGACATCTTGGTTTTGCCTGGGCAGCATCCATTTCCCATGTAAATTAGTCTTCCTAATATTCTTTGTTCACTGTCTGCAATTTTCATTATGATCTTTACTGGCTGTGCTTCAGGTAAGTTGTTCAATACATGGGCTTAAGGTTTATACTTCAAATATCTCTGATCTTACTTCTCAATGCAAAAAATAGGTAGTCAAAAATTCTGTTATCCAACTTAGTGTACGTGTCCTAACCACTAATATTAGAAATAATGGAACCTCAAAAGCTTACCATTTTTGGCTTTACAAAGAACTTCTGAAGCAACACAACTCTCCATGAGAAAATCCAAAACATTCACACAACTACTACTTTAAATGATTGATAATGCTACTTAGTTTTATCATGAACCCATTAACCTTCATCATCATCACAATCTATAGTCAATTTCTCATCAAAATGACAGAGTAGGTAAATGCTGTGTTTGCATCTTCTCAGGACTACATCAAAATTACAACTAAACTACAGAACAATGATAATTGAAAATTGCCTGAAGTCTAGGTGAACGGAAGTTCTGTAACTAAGAATATACAGAAGAAGCCACCTTGAGACAGGTAGGAGAGACAGAGACATAACACAGGCTGGTCCCACACCCAAGTGTGGCAGTTAAAAATCAGGAGGGCTATCTCCACTGCAGAGATCCCCCCAAACGAGTGAGGGATCCCAGCCCCACACAAGGCTCCCCAACCCAGGGTTCCAGCGATGGGAAGAGAAGTCCCCTCCACTTCTGGCTGTAAAAACCAGTGGAGACTGTGGCTTACTGAGCTGGAGGTAGGCTGGAGTCCCAAGTGTTCTTCTTAAAAGGGCCTGTACATAGACTTACTCGCTGGTGAACTCACTTACTCTGAGCTTCAGCACTGAGGAAGCAGCTTGAAAGGCACCAGGGACATACAGGGGAGAACTGAATTGTCTAGCCTCAGGACAAGGGCGGGGGGGGGGCAGCCTTTTTCCAGTTAGAAGTGCTACCAGACCTATTATTTCATTGTTGAGCCTTCTCCACTCCTGGCATGCAGAAGCACATGGTCGCCAAATCTGAGTCTCCATTAACCTGGCTACATCCTTCCTTTGCCGCACCCTGGTGATTCTGAGATCCTGCACCACCCAACTTGCAGGACCACCCAAGCAACTTCCAGTAACTTTTCCATACAATTGGCCTGCCTTGGCTCATGCTGTGAACACTCCGAAAATCTCTCAAAAATTCACAAAACCAAACAAGTAGTATCTGGCCTTGGCATGCCCCATGCCTTGTGCTAAGAAGCCCGAATCTTGTCAATAGCAGAAACCAGCCTTGATTCACAGGTTGGCTTCTCCCAGGCACCTCCAAGCCCAGGGCGGGTGACTGACATCTGTGAATTGCTTTGTGGCTCATGACAGGTATTCCTGGCAGGGCACAGACTTCAGCTGAACTTGGCTTGCAGCGGGGCCCCTCCCAAGAGTCCTCAGGGCTAGCACACCTGGTGACCAGCTTCTAACCAAGCTGGAACACCACCTAACTGCATCTATGGGTGACACACCCAAAGGGCAGACTGGGCAGGCACCAGAGCTTTGCTAAAGCAAAGCCTGCTCCATAGGGTCAGTCCTTGCAGAACAGCTTCTCCAGTGTAGTCACAGCCACTCTCACAACCAAACAGCCTGAGGGTAAATCCCTCACACTGATGTGCAAACAGCAACCAAGGTTTAACTACAACAGGAGGGCACACACAAACCACACAAGGGACATACCTGCAGAACCTGGATCAGGTGACCAGGGAGACTACAACACCAGGCCCCACAGGACACCTACTATGTAAGGCCAATCTACTAAAACCAGGAGACATAGCTGCCCTACCTAACACACAGAAACAAAAACAGGGAAGCAGCCAAAATGGGAAGACAAAGAAACCTGTCCCAGCTGAAATAACAGAATAAAGATCCAGAAAAGGAACTAAGTAAAATGGAGACAAGCAATCTACCAGACACAGAGTTCAAAACACTGGTTGTAAGGCTGCTTAATGAACTTAAGGGAAGAGGAGATGAACTCAGTGATCACTTTAACAAAGAGTTAGGAAACATAAAAATGAATATAGAAAACATAAGAAAGAACCAGTCAGAACTGAAGGATACAATAACTGAAATAAAGCATACATTTAAAAGTATACATTTGATTAGATGAAGCTCAGTGATTTAGAATTTAAGGTAGCAGAAAACACCCAATGAGAACAGCAAAATGAAAACAATAACACCAAAGTTAAGACAGTTTAAGAGGCCTCTGGGACAACAAGTGTATCCACATTTGCATCATTCAGGTAACAGAAAGAGAGGAGGGAGAGCAAGGAATTGAAAACCTATTTGAAGAAATGACAGAAATTTCATTATTGTTTTGTTTACTGTCCCACAAAAAATCTTTGAGGGTTCATTTAAAGATTCAAACTCTTAAGCACAGTTTTAACCCATCCTTGAGAGAGTAATAGCCTTTCAACCCTGGTGATAAATCAGTGGGGAGCCAAAGTCATACATCATATCACCTTCACATCCACCTCAAACAGTGACTATGATGTGCTCAAAAGATACATGGCACTATTCTAATGAGAAAATATTTTGGATAAAGTTGAACAATTGTACAGAATCTCTACAAACCTTACTTCTTTCCTAGAAGGAAGTTTAGTTTATTAATCAGTAAACATTGATTGAAATCCCCAATGGGCATCTTATTTTTTACTTTTCCAGAATTCATTTCCCATTCTGCTGGAATAAAATCTCACCTTTTCTTCAGAGAAACATACCTTCTCTGATTTCAGTGCATATGTTATAGCAGAGAGAGTGCAACTGATCTAACTCCCTGGCTCAAGACATAGCCACATAATAAGGCCCAGCACATGACCCAAGACAGTTCAATAAAGCCAAAGAGCACCAGCTCCAGCACTTTCCCTGAATCTATTGAGAGGGAAGCTCTCCCTTTACTGTCAGAGAGCACAATTTAGGGAGTTCTTACCTGACAGCAAAACCAAGACAAATAAAAGCAGAGATAATACATAGAGGAAGAGATTCCTGATGATAAATTTGGGTACCTCATCCAGCATGACTAAATACTCAGCCAGACCCATCCCGGGGCCTTCTTCATTACTTGAGTTAGTGTATGAGTTGGGTTTCTTAAAGTGCAACCCAGAGTTCTGACAAATCACAAACAACCTAAATCCTGCACCATATTAGGCAAAGTGCCAAAGATACCAAGATATATAAAAAGCAATTACTGCTCTAAGATATTTGTAGCATCTAATTGGAAAGATTAGACACAAACAAAAAAATAACTAGAAATATAAAGCTCAACACAATGATAGTTTCTACATGAGTTCAAAGAAGGGAGAACCACAATAGGCTGCATGTTAAGCAAATTTCATGATGTAAGAAAATGGTGAGCTGGGTCTTGAAGGATGATTAGCATGTGGCTTCCTGGAGAGAAGACACATTGAAAAGACATTTAGAAAGGGTAACTATGAGAGCAGGAGTCCAAGAATATACATATTGTATTGGAAAAACAATACAATATAAACAATAAATAGCCTATAAAATGTTGAATCATAAGATAACAATAAATACATTAGTCTAGGGAGTAAAATACATTCATAAGTAGTTTTCCAATTATAAACATATATAGCATGTTAAGTCTACTCTGTAAAAGATCATATTGATTAATTAATTAGATTGTATTTAACTGTTGAAGAATTTACTCATGTTTTTAAAAGGATGATGTTGAATAGCAAATAGCTATGTCATTTATGTATTTTTTAACTTAATTATTTTTTATTCCCATCCACCCACCCACCCTTCCCTTTGGCAACCATCAACTTATCCTCTATACCTATGGGTTTGTTTTTATTTTGTTTATTCAATTTTTTTTTTAGATTCCATGTATAAGTGAAATCATGTAGTATTCATCTTTCTCTGTCTGACTTATTTCACGTAGCATAATATCCTCTAGGTCCATCCATGTTGTTGCAAATGATAAGATTTCATTCTTTTCTAAGGAAGAGTAATACTCCATTGTATAATATACTCCACTATTTCTCCACTATTATACTCCACTATTTAATACTAATATTTAATAGTGGAGTATAAATACTCCACTATTTCTATATCCAATAATTTATTGATGGGCAGTTTCCATATCTTGGCTATTGTGAATAGCACTGGAGTAAATATAGGGGTGCATATATTTTTTTCAAATTAGTGTTTTGAATTTCTTTGGCTAAGTACCCAGGGGTCATAAGGTAGTTCTAGTTTTAATTTTTTGAAGGATATCTATAGTGCCTACACAAATTTGCAATCCCACTAACAATGCATGGGTGTTCCCTTTTCTTCACATCCTCACCAATACTTGGTGTTTGTTGATTTATTTATGGCAGCCATTCTGAGATGTGAGGTGATATCTCATTTGGCTTTAATTTACATTTCCCTGATAATCAGTGGCATTGAGCATCTTTTCATATGTCTGTTGGCCATCTGTATGTCCTCTTTGGATAAATGTCTATTTAGGTCCTCTTAATTTCCCTTTCTGCTCATTCATTAGTGGCATACATAAACACAACAGATTTTAATATATATCTATTCTGAATTCTGTAATTTTACTGAATTCATATATTAGCTTTAATAATTTTTGGAGGTGTCTTTAGGGTTTTCTATATATAATATCACGTCATCTTCAAATAATGAGAGTTCTACTTTTTCCTTTCTGATTTGTATGCCTTTTTTTTCTTGTCTAATTACTATAGCTAGGAGTTCCAATACTATGTTAAATACAAGTAGTTATAGTGGGCATTCTTGTCTTGTTCTTGATCTTAGAGGAAAGGCTTTCAGCTTGAGTATGTTATTAGCTGTGGATTTGTTATGTATAGCCTTTATTATGTTGAGATATGTTTCTTCTATATCCACTTTGTTGACAGTTGATATCATAAAACAATGTTGAATTTTGTCAAGTGCTTTTTCTGCATCTATTGACTGTGGGTTTTATTCTTTATTTTGTTAATGTAATGTATTATTAATTAATTTATGGATGTTGAATCATTCTTGCATCCCTTGGATGTTTCCCACTTGCTTAGGTGTATAAGCCTTTTAATGTATTGTTGAATCTAGTTTGCTAATATTTTGTTGAGAATTTTTGAATCTATGTTCCTCAAGGATATTGGCCTATAATTCTCTATTTTTTTTTGGTGATGTCTTTCTCTGGTTTTTGTATTAGGGTAATGCCAGCTTCATAAAATGAGTTTGGAAGCATTCTTTCCTCTCCATTTTTTTTGAAATATTTTAAAATGGATAGGTTTTAATTCTTTGAATGTTTGGTAGAATTCACCTTGATGTCATCTGGTCCTGGACTTTTATTTGTTCAGAGTTTTTTGATTATTGCTTCCATTTCATTGCTAGTAATCAGTTTGTCTAGATTGTGTATTTCTTCCTGTTTCAATCTTAGCAGGTTATATATTTCTAGAAATTTATCCATTTCTTCTAGATTGTCAAATTTGTTGCATATAATGGTTTATAATATTTTTAAATTATTATTTGAATTTCTGTGGTGTCAGTTGTAACTTCTCTTTCATTTATGATTTTATTTATTTGAACTCTCTCTTTTTTCTTGATGAGTTTGGGTAAATTTTTGTCAATTTTATTTATCTTTTCATAAAACCAGCTTTTAATTTCATTGATCTTCTCCATTGTTTTATTTTCTATTTCATTTATTTCCATTCTGATCTTAACTATTTTTTTCTTTCTATTTATTTTGGGTTTTGTTTGTTATTTTTCTAGTTCCTTTAGGTATAAAGTTACATTGCTTATTTGGGGTTTTTCTTGTTTCTTGAGGTAGGTTTGTATAGCTATGAACTTAACTTCCATATTAGAACTGTTTTAGCTGTATCCCAAACATTTTTAAAAGTTGAATTTTCATTAGTTTCACGATAATTTTTAATTTCTTTTTTTATTTATTATTTGATCCATTGATTGTTTAGTAGCATCTTGATTAGTCTCCACATATTGGTGTTTTTTCCAGGTTTCTTCCTGTAGTTGACTTTTTTTAATGTTATGTAGCTTTTTTTGTTGTTTTTTTGTTTGTTTGTTTTTAAGCTGAGCCATCCTGCCACCTGTTGCAGCTTAGCGGCTGCTCAGCTCGGGTTGGGAATCGAACCTCTGTTTCTCAGAGCTCAAACTCTTGAGTGAGCTCTTAACCAACTGAGCCACTCGGCCAGCCCAATGTTATGTTTTTTATATATTAGTTTCAGGGGTATAAAAAAACATAATGATTAGAAATTTACACCCCTCACAAAATGATATCCCCCAAGTATACTAACTCTCTGACATCATATGTAACTGTTACAATACCATTGACTATATTCCCTATGCTGTACTTAACATCCCATGACTATATATATATATATATATATATATATATATATATATATATATATATATAATTATAGTTGACATGCAATACTATTCTACTTCAGCTTCAGGTGTACAGCGCAGTGGTTGATTTCTAATTTCATGCAATTATGATCAGAAAAGAAGCTTGATATAATTTCAATCGTCTTGAATTTATTAAGGTTTGTTTTGTGAACTAGTATACGCTCTATCCTGAAGAATGTTCCATGTGCACTTGAAAAAAAAAGTGTATTCTGCAGTGTGGGGGTAAAATATTATATAAATGCCTATTAAGTTGATCGGGTCTAATGTGTCATTTAAGACCATAACTGCCTTACTAATTTTCTGTTTGGATGATCTATCCATTGATGTGAATAGGATTTTAAAATACTCTATTATTATTGTATAACTGTGGATTTCTCCCTTTATGTCCATTAATAATTGTTTTATATATTTAGGTGTTCCTATGTTGAGTGCATAGATATTTATGACTGTTATATCCTCTTCTTGGATTGACGCCTTTAAAATTATGTAGTTTTCTTCTTTTTCTATTTTTACATTGTTTTGAAGTCTACAATGTTGGATGTGAGTATTGCTACCCCAGATTTCTTTTTGTTTCTATTTGCATGGAATATCTTTCTATATCTCTTCACTTTCAGTCTGTGTGTGTCTTTCAATCTGAAGTGAGTCTCCTGTAAGCAGCATATTGATGGGTCATGGTTTTTTATCCATTCTGTCACCCTATATGTTTTTATTGGAGCATTTAGTTCATTTACATTTAAGGTAATTAATGATAGGTATGTGCTTATTGCCATTTTGTTCATTGTTTTTGGTTGTTTTATAGTTCTCTGTTCTGCTCTTCTTAATCTCTTTCCTTGTGGTTTGTTGTTTTTCTTTAGTGTTTTGTTTGGGCTTTTATTTGTTTTTTGGGTTTTTTATATCTTTTGTAGGTTTTTTATTAATGTTTGCCATTACCATGAGATTTATGTATATCATTCTATATCTCTAGCAGTCTATTTTAAACTGAAGAGCATTTAAGTTCCAATATGTTCTATAAGGACTACATTTTTACTTCCCCCTCCTCCATGCTTTATGTTACTGGTGTCATATTTTAGATCTTTTTGTGTTATGCATTTCCTAACTAACTATTGTAGTTTGAGTTGAGTTTGATAATTTTTTCTTTTGACCTTAGTAGTAGCTTTTCAAATGTCTGATTTGCTGTATTAATTAAATATTTGGCTTTACCTGTAGCTAAGTGTTGAAATTGTCCTTGAAGAACTAGTGACAAAAATAGCAAGGTAAATATGGTCTTTTCCATTTCCATACAGTAGACAGACCTCTCATCCAACCAGCCGTTCCTACCTAATTTCAACTAGAACTAAAGGACTATAGAAATAAACAATGCTACATATACTTCACTTAGCTCTTGTTTAAGAAACTAGGGCAAAGAATAGAGCCATGAACCAAGAAGAGTATATTACAGAAAGAAAAACAAATATAAACAAAGGGAGCAAACAGGGCCGTACAGTTATCCAATTTGCTTTGTCCAGTTTCTCCACGAGAAGAAAAGTTTATAACAGAAATTATTAAGGGTATTTTCTATTTCCACTGTGGCTGTAGCCATTTCCCTTATGTTATTAAGAAATCATCTGGGGAATGTTTGGGGTGGATTTTGTTGCAAGCAGGAATGCAAAGTATCTGTGTCCCACTTTTTCCTTGTTGGGGCTATTATGGTTTTGTTGATTAGACTTAAATGTTTTAACATTTTAGGTTCTCATTTTACCAAAGGTCATTATCAGTTCTGTATTGAATATGTAACTTTGCTTGTGATTATTCTCTAACTTACTAATTACTATTTCTGATATAACATTTCTAAGGACTATGAATTGTTTCTGGGAAATTTTACTGAGAAAAAATGGACTCAATATAATTCCTCAGTGACATATACAAAGGGTGCCAAAAAAAGTATATACATTTTAAGAAAGGAAAACTGTGTTAAAATTGTAATACTCAATATATACCAATAACAAAAGATGAATAGAAGTCACATCAGCATCCAGACACTTCTGATTATGACGAACTACTGCTTGAGCAATGTTGACCAAAGTGTCCACTTTTATACATTCTTTTGGCATCCCCAGTATTTCCATCTATAGTCACTGCATTCAGTGATGTTTGCATGTAAAAAAGAAATCTCTAATACCTTACCTCTTGGTGTCAATTAAATTTCTATTTCTATTTGTGCCATCATCACAGTAGTGTTACTGGTATGACATATGTCCATTTGAAATGAGCATGTTACAAAACAATGATGATACACCTTCTTATAAAGGCCATCTCTTCACAAAACTCAATTAACAAAACTTCATGACTCTGTCAAAGATAATTACTGCTTTGGTCATTGTTTACAGATAGAAATTGAAACACCTTTTTTTGTCAAGCCAAGGTCAAAAAGAGCTGGTTTATGATTAGACATGCTTTTATTTTGAAAGCATATTATTTTAGCAAAAAGCTTTAAAATGTAAAATGCTCTGCTGAAGTCTAATTTTTCATTCTTTAGTATTTATAGTAAAATACAAGAATTAGAAAGCAATTTCTAAACAAATAACATATGGTTATCATCTCTCCCTATTTTAGGGAAAGTAAGGTTTTGCACTTTGAGTTTAAATATGCATGTTTACTAGGTTTTATATTTGTTGAATGGTAGAACTGAAAGATTTTTAAAAATCACTCAACGTATGCCTTCGTGACAATCATTGCCATGTTTTAAAATTTGAGAAATCAAAAATCATCAAGATATATTGGTATCAAGATATATATATATGTATATATATATGTATATGTACATATATATACATATATATATATATATATATATTGCAGAGTATAAAGTAAAGCTTTGGATAAGGTTTTAATATTACATGAAGCACAAAGAATAGGAAAAACAAAGTAAGATGGTTTCCTGTTCCTCAGGTAAAGATATCATGGCAGGCAGGATAATGACCCTCCCCCAAAGATATCCATGTCCTAATACCAACCTGGGAATATGTATATTACCTTACATGGCAAATGTGATTAAGATAAGGACCTTGAAATGAGGATGATACCAATTCAATCACAAGGATCATTAAAAATGGAAGAGAGAGGCAGAAGATAAGGTCCAAGTGATATGATGTGAGAAGTACTAGGTGTATCAACATTGACTTTAACGATGGAGGAAGGAAATCATGAGCCAAGGAATGTGAGTGGCCTCTAAAAACTTGAAAGATGAAGAAAATGGAGTCTCCTCTAGAGTTTCCAGAAAGGAATGCAGCACTGATGACACCTTGATTTTAGCTCAGTGAGACTCATATTGGAGTTCTGGTGTACTAAACTGTAAGATAATAAATTTTTGTTAAGACACCAAGTTTATGGCAATTTATTATAGCAGTAACAGAAAACTAATACTGGTATTATGTTACAAATTTGCAGGAACATGAAAAGCATGACTATTACAGCCCTTCTCCCCCTGATGAAATCAAGGCACTTTGAAACTAGATGACACTTTGGTCTAATCCTTTCATTGTCCAGATCAGGAAACTAGTCCAGATATAGTGAGAAAGAATGTGACTTACCTTAGATCTCATAGTTCAAGGCAGAGACAGAACTAGAATCTAAGTTTACTAAATTCTAAATCGGTGTTAGTCATAATGTGCTTCTCAGACTCTTTCACAAATATAGGGTTTTTAAATTATAGTTTAACAATTTGCAGAACTTTTTGGAAGAATGAACAGTTGTTGGAAAGTGCACATTTTCAAATAATACATAAGAGTATATTGTTTTACTGTTCTGATCTGTCTGCAATCGATAGTTAAACATAGTCACTTGAATTACCCACATATCACTTGAAACTCAATCTAAGATTAAACCTGGGTCTCGCCTCCCAGATCAACTCCCTCTAGAATTTTCTGGTTTTCATTTTTACACCCCTCTGAGGTTTCCCATATCCAATCAATCAACAAGTTCTATGGTTCTCCCTTCCTCATGGTGCTTCCTTTCCTTGCATTTTTACTGCTATACCTTATACCCACAATAGGTAGCCACTCTTACAGGTATGCTTTTTTCAGCTTCTCTTCTCTTCAACCTCCAATTAATTCGGCACAGTACTGCCAAATGATTCCTTCTAAAAGACATATTTCTTTATATCATTGACTTGTCCCTCCTTATTCTATCATTTGAGAGATTTATAGAGCTTGACCCCAATTTTTTTTTATAATATTGCTTCCTGTACTCCCATCCACAAACCATCTTAATTGATTCACTGGCATATGAGCATGATTCATTCACCTACTTATAATTCTCTTCTCCTAAAATATCCTTTCTGCTTTCTTCTCCATGTATCTGAATTCTATCTATATTAAGGCCCCATACAAGTTTTAGCATCTTTCTGGGCACTTTCCAGGCCAGAAAACCTACAATAATTTCACCTTCCACTTTGAAGCCCTAAAGCAATTGACCTCTACTACTCATTTAACATTTAGTTTTTATTGCTAGTGTTGTTTACATCTTTAGAGTTTAAACTCTTGATTTTAAATCATTTGGTACAAACTAGGTCCTTTACTTATTTACATTGTACTTTGAACACAGTTTCCTGCTTAAAGCAGGCCTTGAAATTATTTGTGGAGTGACTGAAAATAATTTTTTTTAAATCAAGGATGAATGTTTATAATGACAACTCTTCCATACCAACAATGATAAGCACCACCATGGGAACAACTCTAAAGTTAATTGTTCCATTTAGGGAGCATAGCTATACATTCTGATTTGTTCAGGACAGTCCTGGTTTCCTGCTGTTTTTTGTTTGTTTGTTTGTTTGTTTGTTTTTTTGTTTGTTTGTTTGTTTTCCAGCTATTGACAATGTCCAGTTTCACTCTCAAAATTATCTTGGTTTAGATGACACATGATGTGGTCATTCCACCCTTAAGACAGTTTTGACTGTGATAACGGCAGAGACCAGAAAGAAAATCCTGCTCATGTTCTAGTCGCTCCTTCAGCTAAGCAGCATTCTCTCCTATTCAGAACTATCCTGCTGTCCAACACCACCTCTGCATAATCAATGTACTTTGAATTTCACATGGGAGGTTCAAACCTTTTGGTAATGCACAGCCTTAGATTTATGTACTGAAGTTGAATCAATTTAAGATTTTAAAAAATCATAGATAACTGAACACAATTGTGACTCTACCCAGCAGTTTAAGAACAAAAGAGAGACTTCTACAGAGAAGAGAATTAATGCGTTCCCATAGGAGTAGAAGTAGTCAAGACACAGTGTATGAGTTCATTTATACTATAATTGTTTTGCCATTTTCTGAATAAAATAATAAGGAACATTCATACTATTTCAATTTTTCTAAACAATAAATACACATTACTTTCATGACTGTTTAGAATTAGAAAGTGATGCCCTCTGATCCTCTTAGTGCCTAATGCACATTAAATTGACTAACCACTGCATAAATGTTTTAAAACCTACATTCGTTTTCACAGTTGACAGGTTGAATGATCCGTTTCATAAATGAATGTCAGTGGTATCTAAACAGTAATAACTTTTTACTGCAAAGTAAGATTTTTCTCTATAAGTAATGAGTAAAATTATTAAATATAATTTATATTACATTTGATTACTGGCAGCTTGTCATAAAAAAGGAATTAATGGTTGCAAGTTTTCATTTATTTTCATAAAATAGATAAGCGTTTTTGCTCATTTGTAACCAACTCTATTTATTCTCTTTTGAAGGTAGTTTTAATTACACTACATCATTCAATACAGGCTTGAAAGTTCATGTTCTGAACTGTTCCCTCCCTGAACTCTTCAACTTTAAAGGAATCCTGGGAAATGTTAAGTTCAGCTAACATGACTATACAAAATGAAAACTATCAAATACATATCTTGGGCACTTGAGTGTTTGGAAAGAATTTTGTGAAACTATTTATGTTACCTCTAAGTCGCTAGTCATGGTACAAGTTGGTAGTAACCAAAAAGGATTAATTTTTGTTGCTGTTTCAAATATTTATATATCATTAGTAGTTAATTTTTAAATGTTAATTACATTGAAAGTATTGATAATTCTGTAATTGATAAGGACTAACTGAACTCAAATGGCAAATGTTATAACATTTGGAAAAAGGCAAAAGCATCTGGATGAATTATAGTAAAGGTTAATATTTGAGATGGAGTAAAATCTTTCATCAACTATTTTCTAATTCTCATCTCACTGTTTCATAAAATAAACATGACATAATTTCACATTAGCTTGAATAGAAGCAATTACAATTTGATATTTGGCTATTTCTAGTTATTTCATGTTTAGATTAAAGACTCATTTGTTATCAGGTATCTCCCTCCTTCAACTCTTCCTTCAGACAGCAAATCCATATTTGAAGTCTTGACAGAATGATCATATACCTCAGGGGATGCCCACATGGAACAGAAGACATTGGGAGAACATATTGCTCTGGAAGAAAGCAAGGAGAAGGAAGTCCTAAATGATCAAGATTAAATCTGAAATGACCAAGAAAATCCTAAAATTTGCCACATAAAACAGGAATTAACTAGAATAAGTTTTCCAGTAGAATGAAGGTCAAAATAGAAGATAAGTTCAGCAGAAGAAAAAGTAAGGAAATCCTATTTCTTGCACATCTGTGTTTTATAGCTAGAAAATTTGTCCCCATTCTACCTGGTTTTACTCCTCCCTCCCTGATTGCATTTTCCCATTCTCTTTTACTGACTTCTGTTTTTTCCCAGCCATTTAATATTGTTGTCCTCAAGGGTTCTGTCCTTCTGAACTTCTCCTCTCACTGTGTAAGCCTTTTTGAGCAATCTTCATTCCCATGGCTTCAAGTGTCATACTTATATAAACAATCATTGAAACCCATCACCAGCTCAAAAACAAATATCATCTTGCTACTCCACTGCTTCAAAAACTGTAAGTAGCTGTTATCTAAATTCATATGTCAAAGTCCTAGCCCCCAGTATCTCCAAATGTGACTGTATTTGGAGACAGCTCAGCAAAGTGGTGATTAAGTTAAAATGACATCATTAGGGTGGGCTTTAACTGAATACAACTGGTGTACTAATAAGAAGAGGAAATTTGGACACAAACATGAGCAGAAGGAAAATTATTTGAAGACACATGGAAAACACAGTCACTTACAAGCCAAGGAGAGAGGCCACAGGAGAAACCAAGCATTCTGATACCTTGGTTTCAGACTTCTAACCTCTAGAATTGTGAGAAAATAAATTCCTGTTGTTTAAGTCACTCAGCGTGTGGTACTTTGTTATGGCAGCCACAACAAACTAATACAGTCGTTTTTGAAATTAATTTCAAGTTTAACACACAAGTGCTATCCCCATCTCACACCTGCTTTTTTCTAACCTCATCCCCATACCTCATACTCAATGAGTTACCTGTATTCATTGTGCAGTTTATTTATACTGTCACCTTTACTCAGGCAGTTTCCTCATTTAAAATGCCTGTCCAGTGGTTTGTTATTCTAAAGCCCCCTATCCTTTAAAGCACATTTGCAAGCAATGCCTATTTAAATAATTTTAACATGTATTATGCATTCTCCAAGTACCAAGCACAATCATTATGGTAGGCCCAATAATAGACCAGAGAACATCACCATTTAATTGAGACGCCTTCTTTTCATAGCACCCTGTGCACCCTTCCATCATAATACTTATCACAAGAATGCAATCATTCTTTCTTCTCTGGAGGCCTTGATTTAGAAAAACAAAATGTATCCTTAGTAAGCATCTACTATGTACTACCTTTATTAAGCACTTGCTGTTCTAACCACTGCCTATGGATTACCTCATGCATCACTCATCACAGCCCTGTGAAATAGGCACAATTATTATCACAGTTTTACAGATGGAAGCTTAGCCTCAAAGAGGAAATTAAGTTGACACATGTGGTAAGTGCTAGGGCTTGTCATCAAGCCTAATTTGTCAGATTCCAATCATCTTATTACACAGCTTCTCCTGTGAACTTGTGAGTTTTTAGAGGGCAAGGGATCTTTATTCCCAACCCTTGGTTAAGGACCTCACACATAGTAGGAAAAAATTATTGAATTTAAGTGGATGAATAAATGATAACAGAATAAGACCTTTTAACATGAATGCCTTAAATTTAGTTGAAACAAATGAGGAATAACTGGGTTGAAAACTATTGGAATGATGGTTTCCATCTTAACCAGAAAGCTCTCTGGTTAAGAGCAAGGAATCACATATGTGGCTGCCCTCCCCTTAGCCTCTACTTGGCAGCTTTGTGAACTTGGTCAGGTTACTTCACTCCTTTGCACCTTGGATTTCTCTTTGGTGTCACAGGGTTATTTTTGACATTAATTGAGGTATTCCAGGTGACATGCTTAGCACAATGTCAGAAACACAGTCAGTACCAAAAAATGTTAGCTGTGGTTACTATTATTAGGTTGCAATTTCTCTACATAAAATGATCCTAGCAGCTCATCAGATGATTGTGAGAGAGAATCTATCAGAGCATTGGGGAAAAATGAACATGGTAACTTGTCCAAGATGTTCATACCATGGTCAGTAAAAAAAGTTTTGGCAACTTTTACCAAGTAATATGGCATGTGATATACTTATTAAATGTCTCTTGAATATAACAATGTATTTCAGATGATAATGTGAAAAATTCACAGATAGATTATAAAAGCAATCAAGATCACAGGTTTACTCCCATCTTGAGAGCCAACATGCATTTCTATTTTCATTTTTCCACTGATGACCTCTCTTTTCTCTTGGAGTTTAATGTCCAGCAAGTTTTGACTTTAAAATTTCTCCTCAACCATTATTTCAATTTGACATTATTCCTTTTTGGCAGCAGCTTTGCCAGATTTACTTCTATGATACACTTGATAAAATATAATATATTAAGAATGTAATAAAACAGAGGAGCTGGTAGTCAAGTCCAGATCTTGTGATTCACTAAACATTCTTAGAAAGAAAATACATAGCAAGCACTGTGCTAGGTTCTCACTCTCTATTCAGAACCCATTCTTATCCCTCCTATATAACACAGTACTGGAAATCTTATCCAAAATAGGCAGGTTAGAAAATAAAATAAAAAGCAAAGCAAAAAAAGAAGTAAATTCATTGTTTGCAGCAATATGCTCTTATACATAGAAAATCCTAAAGACTTCTCAAAAAAACTGCTAGAACTAATCAACAAATTCAGTAAAGTTGCAGGATACAAAGTCAATATACAGAAAACAATTGTGTTTCTATATATTAAGAAAAACACATCTGAAAATAAATAAATAAAATAATCCCATTTACCAGTGCACCAAAAACAATAAAGTTTTTAAGAGTAAATCTAAAAAAGGTGAAAAATTTGTACACTGAAAACTATAAGACTTGGATGAAAGCTACTGAGAAAACACAAACAAATGGGAAGAAATCCCATGTTCATGGATCCAAAAATTAATATTGTCAAAACATCCATATTACCCAAAGCTATCTCTAGATTCAATACAATCCCTATTAAAATTTCAATGGTATTTTTCACAGAAATAGAAAAACAATCCTGAAATTTGCATGAAGCCACAAAAGACCCCAAATAGCCAAAGCAATCCTAAGAAAGAAAAAAGCAGAATGCATCACATTTCCTGATTTCAAACTATACTACAAAGCTATTTTGAGTAATCAAAACAGTATGGTTCTGGCATAAAAATAGACACATAAACCAATGGAACAGAATCAAAAGCCCAGAAATAAACCCCCACATGTACAGTCAACTAATATTTGACAAGGAAGCTGAGAATACTCAATGGGGAAAAGATAGTCTCTTCAACAAATGATGTTGGACAATAACAACCTATGACATTGGTTTTGGCAGTGATTTCTGGATATGACAGCAAAAGTACAAGCAAAAAAAGTACATATAAATAAGTAGGACATCAAACTAAAAAATTCTGTGCAGCAAAAGAAACTCAACAGAAGAACAGGCAACCTACAGAATGGGAAAAAATATTTGCAAATTATATATCTGATCAGGGTTAATATCCACATTATATAAAGAACTCATACAACTCTAAGCAAAAAAACTAACAACCCAATTAAAAAATAGACAGAGACTGAACCTTAATGAATTGAAATGCACTGGAATGCAAGTTGGTACAGCCACTGAGGAAAATAGTATGCAGCTTCCTAAAAAAGTTAAAACTAAAAATATGATCCAGCAATTTCACTTCTGAGTATATATCCAAGGAAATAGAAATCAGGATCTCATGGAGATGTCTGCACTCTCACGTTCATTGCATCATTACTCACAACAACCAAGACATAGAAAACACCTAAGTGTCTGTCAATGGATGAATCGATAAAGACTGTGTGATATATGTACCATGGAATATTATACAGCCATGAGAAAGAAGTAAATCCTACCATTCATGACAATTTAGCTGGATCTTGAGGGCATTATACTAAGTGAAGTAAGTCAGACAGAGAAAGACAAATGCTGTATGATATCATTTACATGTGGCATCTAAAAAAATGACAAACTCAGAGAAAAAATAAAGTGGTTGTTACCAAGGGTTGGGGTGGGAGAAATTGGGAGATGATGGTCGAAAGGTACAAACTTCCAGTTATAAGATTAACAAGTTTGGGCACCTAATGTACAGTATGGTGCTTATAGCTACTAATACTGTATCAAATGTTGCTAAGAGAGTTGATCTTAATTGTTCTCACCACAAAAAAAGAAGTGATAACTATGTGATAGGATGCAGGTTGTAGCTAATATTATGGTGGTAATCATTTTACAATTTATAAATATATTTAATCAATACATTGTACACTTAAACTTACATAATGTTATGTGTCAGTTATATCTCAATAAAACTGGAAAAATATTATACTATCAGAAGTTGATTCTTAGATAAAAATCTAGTTAGCATTGTTTGATTTAAATAAGGACAAAGAATAAGAGGTGGTCTTATGCTCATATTCACAAAAAAAGCACCACTTACTTTTGATGCAGGAACAAATTCAACACATTCCAGCCACTTACTTTTGATGCAGGAACAAATTCAACACATTCCAGCCATATGGTTAAAAATTACTTTCCACATATTGCACATTTTCTTCCTTGAGAGATTGTTTTCTGACCTGTGGGTACCATCCTATGGCCTGCATTGAGAAATGATTCTTTTCTGCTAGCTGATTCATTACAAATCTTGATGTTATTTCCTAGATTAAAAAAGAATTTGGTTCCTCAGGTAATTTTCAAACTAGTTGTTTTATATTACATTGATCCCATTAGATTAGCTTCTATTTTAGCTTGTTTTGTCTATTAAATTAAATTTTCATCATATATATAATGAAGTATATTGTCAATGACTGGTATTGTAGATAAGTTTAGTTTTCAACAATATAAGAAAGGAAACTTATTTTATTGTAACATTTCTATGTCTCTTATATACAAAACTCCAAGTTATAATAAATTTACAATATTAGATAAAGTTTAGTTCAAATTTTGTACCTCTCATTACAATAAACAAGGACTGTACAGATATTCAGACTGAACTTGAAAATTGACTCTATCATATTTACTACTGTCTAAATACTTACTATTGAAATTGTGGATTATGAACGAGTAGAATTTGTATCACATGGAAATTCATTAAAAATTCAGACTCTCAGCTGCATTCCAGACATACTGAATCATAATCTGCAATTAATAAAGTTCCTCATGTAATCCCTTTGCACGTTAAAGTTAGAGATGCATTAGTCCTTCACTGAGTAATTCAATAGAGCCATAATGATAAATAGTACTGATTTATATTAACCAAATCTCTGAATTCAATCTGTATTAAATCTATCCACATAGCTATGTCCAGAAACTTCATGAAAGGTAATAATAATACTACAATGTTAAATAATAAAAGGAGTGGTGAAGAAATATAAGCTGACTTTCACCAGGACCATCAACATCACCACCTTAAAGTTAAAAAATATTTTTAAATTATATAATACTTAAAATTAAATCCTCACTGACCAAGCAAACAAAATAAACATTTGATTTAATGCACTAAATGCCTGCCCTCCCCCATTGTCTCTGCCAGTACCTGGAAGTCCTGTATAACTGTTACACAAACACTGTATTTATTTTAGTAAGTGTGCAGAATTTTTTTCTGGCCAAAATGAAGAATTTTCCAGTGGTATTAAAGTAGTCCACATCAGGCTCTGACAAGAATCTTTAGGAATACCTACATATATACATACATAATCTTTCACTTATTCACCCCAATTAAAATCTTCTAAAATAACAAGATTTTACAGATTGCTTTCTCTCTGCTACTTATTATTCTATCCCTTTCACTTAACAAGCATCTGGGAAAGCTGCCTTTATACAAAAAACACCCTTGAGTTTTTCCTTAAATGTATGATCCTTCAACAGCATAGCCTCCTACCACTTAAGCTCATTCTCCTGGATGGTTATATTTTATCAGAAAGGATGACATAACTGAAGTCATACTTTCAGAAAAAAATTACCTTTTCATACTAATATTACTGGGACTACTAAATTAGATGTTTATTACCACTTCTCTTTATCTATTTATACAGACCATAGCTTGTGATTCTGAACAAAATATTGGTTTTAGAGGTAAGTTTTTAGCTACAAGAATTCAAATTATAGGTTCTCACTATAAAGCTTCAAAAAACTAATAGATGGGCTGGCCAAGTGGCGCGTTGGTTAAGAGCTGGCTTGGGATTCCAGCTCTGAGCAGTAGAGCCCAAGTTTGGATCCCACATGAGGGCCAGTGACACTGCCCTCTACAACTAAGATGGTGAACAACAGCTGGACCTGGAGCTGGGCTGCTGTGAATCACCGGCGACACCGTAGGCTTCAGTGAGGCTGCAGTGGGCTGCCATGAGATACCATGTGTGGCCAGCAGCCAGCATGAGTGGCTGGCAGCAGATGTGAGCTGCCAAGAGCCACTGTGAGCGGCCGCCCAGAGACTGGTGACCAATCTGCCTCATCCAGGAAGAGCGCAATGATAATGCCAACATGGGCCAGTGAAGTAATGTCCTCCACAACTAGACTGAAGAACAAAAGGACAGCAACTTGTCTGTTCCCCTTCCCCCAATTCCCCAGCACTGTTCCCCTCCCCTAATTCCCCAATAAAAAAATCTTAAAAAAAAACTAATAGGTGAGGATTCACTTTCCAAAATACCAGATAGCAGAAGAATTTGCTGAAATACATGGGACCTATAAATAGGTCACAGTTCACACAGTTCACTTTTTCAATTTATGATTTCTGGAACCAAACATGTTTGTTGCACTCAGTATGTCTCTTGACAACTTTTACGTTACCCATTATTTATATTCTTCTACTTGCTGCCAATGTGCTACTTTGGAAGAATATCATATACAATTGAAATATAAAATTATTACTTGAAAATAAGTATATATAAAGTAAGATAATACTGGCATGCCCGATAATATCTTTTAGGACACCTCTTTAATACATGCAATGTATTTTTGAGAATATACAACTTAATGGTGGCCTAATTCCAGTGTTATTTAAAAATCAAGAAATCTTTCATGGACAAATAAATTGTTCCTTTTGAAGTTTATATGCTATTTTGTTACAATATTTGTTAGCTAACTATATGTAGGTCAGAAATTTTCCTATGTTTGAACCATCAAGATTAAAATTAGTTTCAGGTGCATTCTTTTATTTTTCCTTACACATGATGTTTTAATTTGAATTATAAAACTATCCACACACAAATTATATTCATATAAAAATACATAAAATTTAAAAACAAATATGAATCCTTAGAAAGAACGACGAATTTTGGAACTGTTGTATGATCACATGTTACTCTGTGTATAATAGGCACTAAAATATGGCATCAAGAGTAAAGATTCTGAGTCAGAGTCAGATAGGCGAAAGGTACAAATCTAGGTTCTATGATTTATTAGCTGTGTGACCCTGTTTGAACAAGTCCTTAACTTCTCTGATCTTGGATACTTCATCTATAAAACAAGGATGTTTTTCTAATACTACCACATACAGTTCAAAGAATTAAATTAGATAATGTGGGTAAAACTCTTAGTCTGGCATCTAATGATTCAGTATATATCCTGGCTAACATTTTGTTATAATCTAGTTATCAACTTAAAATTTAGTTCATATATCTCTGAGGTGAAGAAAAATGTTATAAAGTATTAACCAAGACATAGCCTGAATCAAAACCCTATATTTTTTGGCATTCCAGGTAGTTTAATCAGTAATGTTAACCAAATATCCAGTAGAAATGACTTTTACTTTAAGTACAAATATGAAATGTATAATAAATTTGTCACCTTTCTATGAAAAGTTCTTAGAGATGATTTTAAACGTACCCAAATCATTCATGCCTTCAACGGCACTCTTGTAAGACTACTACCACATTGGGTTAACTGCTAATCCAGTCACATCCACAAACCAGAACCTCATCCAATCAGGGACTACTTTGCTTCCTTTTCCTTCACCTCAGATTCTAAGGGATTAAACAAATTAAATACTGTAGTTTTTAAAACCATTTACAATTAAACTCAAATAAAATATTTTTCCACACAAGAGTAGAAAACAATACTGTTTGTGGAAATACAGGTTGATTCTTTTGAAGGGAATTTGAAAAGAGCTAATCAATTTTAAAAGATGACAATTCTCTGACCAAAAAAATTTCACTCATAGGGATAACATAAACATAAAAATTTTGCTATGAGGATGGTTATTGCAGCCTTTTCTATAAGGACCAAAAAGCCAGGAAATAATTAATAACCTAAACAGCTAACAGTAGGAAAATGGCTAAAAATATTTTGTGTAATCAAAATGGTATAATCATATGTCAGAATATTATGTATTCATCAAAAGTAGAGATCATAGATTTAGTTTTTTATTAAGTGGAAAGATATTCACAGTATTTTGAGGAAAAGAACAAGTCTCTAGTAAGTGGAGTTTGAACTCATCTTTAAAAAGATCTTCTGGATGCATGGAAAATTCTAGCAGAATAAATATCAGAGAGGATAATGGTAACATGTGCATACTAGATTGCTGAGTATTTTTATCAACTTCTATTGCCTTTTTCCCCTGATTTCTCTAAATCAGCTTGTATTACTTTTGTAATGAATTTTTACTCAGTGTGGCATTGAAACTAATTTTTATTTTCTTCTTTGTTCATCTGTGTTTTCTAGTTTTCTACGGTAATCATACGAGGTCTGACAATTAAGTTCGCGAACTTGTTGGAACAATGTTGCTAACCTTTTTTTTATATCAGAGAGACTATTCATTATGAATTTGTATGAAATGGACAAACAGTTAACCAAGTTTACTATTTGCAAGAGCTGAAAAGGCTGAGTGAAAAATTAGACGACCTGAACTTTTCGCCAACAATTCATTATTCTTATATCCTGACAATGCACCAGCTCACACAGCACTGTCTGTGAGGGAGTTTTTAGCCAGTAAATAAATAACTGTATTGGAACAACCTCCATACTCACCTGATCTGGCCCCCAGTGACTTCTTTCTATACCTTAAGATAAAGGAAATATTGAAAGGCAGACATTTTGGTGACATTCAGGATCTTAAGGGTAACACAATGACAGCTCTGATGGCCATTCCAGAAAAAGAGCTCCAAAATTGCTTTGAAAGGTGGACTACGTGTTGGCATTGGTGCATAGCTTCCCAAGGGGAGTATGTCAAAGGTGACCATAGTGATATTCAGTAATGAGGTATGTAGCATTTTTTCTAGGATGAGTTCGTGAACTTAATTGTCAGACCTCGTATATTATTTATGCAACAAGGGAAAATGTTATTTAAATAAATAAATCACTGAATAACATTGATTGTTTCCTGCATCCTACACAATTCTTGAAAGTCTTAAAACAATCCTGCACGTTCAGATATAGACTTTAAAAGGACCTGAGAAGTTCAAATTCATGATGGAGACTCACACTCATGGAAAAGTCTGTAACCTTTAACTCATCTGTCACCAAAAGATACACAAAGAGTGTCCTCTAATATGCTTTCCTATTCCTTCTTTTAATATCACCAACTTATTTGACTAAAGTGAACATGATTTCTGGATTATATTCATTCATCCACTAGGAAGGGGGTCAAGTGAAAAGGGGATGGAAGAGGCAAAGACCCCAGTAAGAACAAATTAATACATCTTTAGATAATACTAAAAAATACTTGGGAGATGAAAGTAAAAACAAATTCCTCTTTCTCCCTCTTTTTTTTTCATCCAACAAAATGTTTCTATTTCCCTGAATTTAGTCACTCTGGAAATCAGGTAGGATTGCAAGTCAAAGACATTATGTATAGGATCCACATGCAAATGGACTAGGGTTATATTAATCATTTGCTGGCTTGTCTGGAATGCTTTAAAAGAAAACTCTTTAAAACTTTAATCATGGCTTTAGTTTGAAGACCTGAGGGAATGATATAATGCTTCACCTATAGACTCCAGACCTCCTCTTGTTTCATAGCATTAACAGTCTGCTTCAGAAACAGTGGGTTTCCCTCAAAGTAGAATTCCCTCAGCTTCAGATCCTGAAACTTTCAAAACAAAATAAAAACTTCATTTCACAATGAAATTACAAACCTCTCCAAGGCTACATCTTCAATAAAATCAGTATAAAATTGATTTACTTAGGACTTATATCCCATGTTAGTATTTTAACAGCAGGTCATACTCTAATTGTTAGAAGCATAAGAATCTTCATGCTGGTATGAATGGCAATGACCTTAGAAGTCACTGGTGGCATACCCTATAATAGACAGCTGAAATAAATTGTTCAGGATCATAACACTTGTTAGTGATATAACAGGGATTAATTAATCAAATGCTAGGAATTTTTGCAAATAATATATTTGTTAGAAAACCAAGAATGATAAAAAAAATAACACTCTAATAGATACAAAAATCCAGGTCTTAAAGACTGCCTTATGATCCATTTTATGTTCAGTGAGGAAGGTAAGAAAAACAGAGGAACATTAAAATGTTCTTATTATAGGGTGGCCAGATGGCTCAGTTGGATAGAGTGCATGCTCCTAACAACAAGGTTGCCAGTTTGAATCCAGCATGGGATGGTGGGCTGCACCCCTGCCTCCCCAGCCCTTCAACTAGATTGAAAGTGGCGACTGGACTTGGAGCTGAGCTTGTGCCCTCCACAACTAAGATTGAAGGACAACAACTTGACTTGGAGCTGATGGGTCCTGGAAAAAATGTTCCCCTTCCCCAATTACCCAACAATGTTTCCTTCCCCAATTCCCCAATAACAATCTTTTTTTTAAAAAAGTTCTTGTTATAACCTGTTGTGCACAGTGAAAATAAAAAAAAAAAGGAAAACACAATTCACAAGGATACTAAATCTTCTATGAAGAAAACCTAAATTCAACTGGAGTCTACCCTTTGAGAAGAAAAATAAGAAATTCTCTTACATTAATTTTATGTCTTGCCTCCCAAGAACTCATGTAGTTTTCAAAGTTAAACTCATTTAGGGAGTTACTTTTCTGAGACTTAGCTTTATCTGTGAAGTGGGGAAAATAAGACCTATATTAAGGTAAAACAGTTCTCTGGAAAGAAAAAAAAAATTCTGATTTGTGGCATGTTTTTATTCCATGCTGTAAATACTCCTACCATGATTGATTCCAGTCACTGAACACAGAGTTGGGAAGAGACATGGAAAAGCAGCTCTTGATTTTCTGCAACTCACATTTATGGTAGAATTAGAGCTATTTCCCTGATTTCATCTTAGGGTTTGAAAACATAATTATTTTTACTTAAAACACCTTTTCAGGGCATTGTGTCATTGATCTCAAAAGACTCAGGAAATTTCTACAACATGGACAAGATATTAAAAGAAAATACAGAGCTCAAGGCTACATTGGAATCACCTTCTCTCATAGTCTCACAACAGACATTCTGACTTTCTTAATTCCATTCCCTGTTATTTATCAATGGAGAGCAACCTAGAGAGTTGAATGCAATGGTAGCCCAAAGTCAGTGCTGGGAGTGCTAAAATGAAAAGGGCACTTCACTTCTTATGCTTAAAGGAACCATCATTTTTTCCTTTCTGTCATAAAGAACAACATTCCATAATTTATACATAAACTCACGGTTCTGTTTTTCAAAACTGATACAAACTTGAATGTCTTGGTACACATAAATAGCATTAACATACATGAACCTCATCTCAAATTTGATCCTGGTTCAAAGAGCAAACATTTCTCTTTAGGGTTCATGTTTCTCTTCCTCCAAATCCTGTCACTATTCTTCCATCAAATATGGTAATGAGTTACCCAGCTTGTTAACTTACTACATATAAAGTACCAGAAAGAATTTATCTTAATGAAAAATTAATTAATTAATGAAATTTATTAACATGTGTTTTGCAGAGGTAAGTAAGTTTCAATAACCTGAAATCACACAATCTCTCAAGGTCCATTCTGAATATTTCCCAGAGCAACATTTTTTCATACCTTTTCTCTAAATGCACTACTGGTTTCCTGTCAGCCTAGCTTCTTAAAAGAATGATATTCTCTGCTATTGTCACTCCAGTAACATAATCAGCTACATTCTCTTCTACTAATGAAATGTTGTTATAGCTTTTCAGAGTTTCTTTGAACATGCCCACTCAAACCACCAAGATTATAAGTTTAATTTCAACTGGAACAATTTTGCCGCTCCCCCCAAAAAAGGGGTCTACAGATATTTTTGGTTGGCACAACTGGTGAGGTATCTATTTATTAAAGACCAGGGAGGCAGCTAAACATCCTACAATGCACAGAATATCCCCAACAACAAAGAATTACCAGGCCCAAAATAGTATTGATGTTGGAAAAACCTGGTTTAGAGGCACAAGATCATAAACATTCACTGATACATGCAAACATTCTCCCATCTTATCTGGAGAGAGGATTGGCAGCTGGAGGGAAATGTAAGTTCAAATGAGAGTTTTTATTTTTTTAAGATGAAGAAGACTTAAGCATGTAGAAGGTAAGTGTCAACATAGAAAAATTAACTTGAAAAAAAAAGAAAGAATAATTGAAAGCAATGATCAGGTAAAAAATACAAAATTATCTTTGAATATTAACATCTGCCAATTGAGTTGCAAAGCAATGTGTCAGTGTGGATGGAGGCATGGAGAAGATAGTGAAAATTTGAATATGCTATAGGTTTTGGAAGAAGAACCTGGCCAGGGACAAGCAAAAGTACTAAACAGAGGTACTGAGGGACCCACTGAAATCCACACATTTATTGTGGTCCCTGTCCAAATATTGTGTGCTTCTGTTTAGTACCCAACAGCCCAGATCCAACATTAAGAATCTGGAGAGGGCCGGCCGAGTGGCGCGATGGTTAAGAACTCGCTTGGGATGCCAGAGGGCCCCAGTTTGGATCCCACATATGAGGGCCAGTGACACTGCCCTCCACAGCTAAGATGCTGAACAACAGCTCAACCTGGAACTGGGCTGCCATGAGTCGCCGGCGACGGCATAGGCTGCAGTCCCTGTGGCAGTGGGTTGCCATGGCCTACCGTATGTAGCCAGCAGCCAGCGTGAGTGGCCAGCAGCCGCAGTGAGCAGCCGTCCAGAAGCCGGCGACTCATCTGCCTCACCAGAGAAGAGCGCAATGATGGTGCCAACTTGGGCCAGTGAAGCAACATCCTCCACAACTAGATTGAAGAACAAAAACGACAGCAACTAGTCTGTTCCCCTTCCCCCAATTCCCCCAGCAATGTTCCCATCCCCCCAATTCCCCAATAAAAATCTTTAAAAAAAAAAAAAAGAATCTGGAGAAAGACAGGCCAGAATGGATTGGCATGAAATATTCAAACTGATGAAAAGCAAGGACCTACAATGATTACTCTACCAAGCAAAGCTATTATTTAGAATCAAAGGACAGATAAAGAGCTACCCAGGAAGGAAAAAGCTAAAGGAGTTCATCACCACCAAATAAGTATTACAAAGCATGTTAGAGAGGTTTCTTTAAGATTGAAAAAAAGATAAAAGATATAAATAATAAAATATCAATAATGACATATCTATCAACAATACTTGAAATGTAAATGGATTAAATATCCCAATTGAAAGATAGGGTGGCTGAATAGATAAGACAAGAAGACCTTTACAAATGCTGCCTACAAGAGACTCACTTCAGATTGAAAGATACACAGACTGAAAGTAAAGGGATGGGAAAAAGATGTTTCATGAAAGTGGGGGGAGAAGCTGAGGTAGCAATACTTACACCAGACAAAATAGACTTTAAAACAAAGGCTATAACAAGAGACAAAAAAAAAGACCAAGTATTCCCACTTCTGGGTATTTATAAAAAAAAAAACAAAATACTACCTCGAGGGGACAAATGCATCCACATGTTCATTGCAGCATTCTTTATAGTGGCCAAGATATGGAGGCAGCCTCAGTGTTCACTGATGGATGAATGGATCAAGGGGAGGTGGTACATATATACAATGGAACATTGCTCTGCCATGGAAGGGAATGGGCTCTAGCTATTTGCTGTGGCATGGATGAACCTATAGAGTTTTATGTGGAGTGAAGTATGTTAAACAGAGAAAGACAAATGCAGTGTTATTTCACTTATATGTGTAATCTAAAGAATAAAATAAAAAAAAACAGAAACAAACTCATAGATACAGAGAATATTTTCATGGTTTCCAGGTGGGAGCAAAGTAGGGGTGAGTGAAAACGGGGAAGGGAGTGTAATATCTCTAGCCTTGTTCTTTTTTCTTAAGATTGCTTTGGCTATTCAGGGTCTTTTGGGATTTCATACAAATCTGATGGGTCTTTTGTTCAATTTCTTTAAAAAATGACACTGGGATTTTGATGGAGGCTGCATTAAATCTGTATTGCTTTGGGTATGTTGAATTAACTATATTGATTCTTCCATTGCACCGACATGAAATGTCTTTCCATTTCTTTGTATCTTCTTCAATTTCTTTAAAAAATGTCTTATACTTTTCATGGATAGGTCCTTCACACCCTTTAAGTTTACTCCTAGATATTTTATTCTTTTTGCTGCAATTGCAAAAGGAATCATTTTTTCATTTCTTTTTCTGAAATTTTATTGTTAGTTTATAATAATGCAATGGTACTATAGAGAACAATAATCAAAACAGCATGGTATTGGCAGAAAAGCATTCTCTCAGAACAATGGAATGAATTGAAAACCCAAAAATAAACCTCCATATACATGGGCAGATAATTTTCAACAAAATAGCCAAAAACATACAACAGAGAAAAGAAATTCTCTTCAATAAATGGTGCTGAGAAAATAAGAAAGCAACGTGCAAAAGAATTAAACAAGACTGCTGTCACCATATAACAAAATTAACTCAAAATGGGTCAAAAACCTAACTATAACACCTGAAACAATAGACTGCATAGATGAAACAGGTACTAAACTTATGGACCTTGGGTTCAAAGAGAATTTTATGAATTTGACCTCAAAGTCTAGGGAAGTAAAAGCTAAAATCAATGAATGGGACTATATCAAACTAAAAAGCTTCTGCACAGCAAAAATAACCATCAACAAAACAAAGAGGCAACCAACCAAATGGGAGAAGATATTTGCAAACAATGCCTCCAATAAGGGGTTAATATCCAAAAGACATAAAGAATTCATACAACTCAACAACAAAAAGACAAGCAATCCAATTGAAAATGGGCACAGCACATGAACAGACAATTCTCCCAAGAAGACATACAAACAGCCAACAGATATATGAAAAGTGCTCATCTTCACTATTAGGAAAATGGAAATCTCAAACAAAATGAGATATCAACTACACCTGATAGAATGGCTATCATCAACAAGACAAATAATAACAAGTGTTGGAGAGACTGTGGAGAAAAAGGAACATTTATACACTGTTGATGGGAATGCAAATTGGTACAGCTGCTATGGAAAGCAGTATGGAGGTTCCTCAAAAAATTAAGAAAAGAATTACAATGTGACCCAGCAATCCCTCACCTAGGTATCTACTCAAAAAATATGAAAACGTTTATTCATGAAGATATGAGTACTCCAATGTTTATTGCAGCTTTATTTATAGTGGCCAAGACATTGAAACAACCAAAGTTTCCTTCAACAGATGATTGAATAAAGATGTGGTATATACAAAGGATGCCAAAAAATGTACACATATTTTAAGAAAGGAAAACTGTATTGAAATTGTAATACTCAATATATACTGATAACAAAAGATGAATACAAGTCATGTTTGAATTCTGCAATTACAAGAGAGCTCAAAGTGGTTACCATCAGCATCCAGGCACTTCTGATTACAGTAAACTACTACTTGAGCAACGTTGACCAAAGTGTCAATTTGTATACATTTTTTGGCACCGCAGTATACACAATGGAACACTGTTCTGCCATAAGAAAAGATGAAATACTGCCATTTGTGACAATATGGATTTATCTGGAGATTATTTTGCTAAGTAAAATAAGTCAGACAAAAAGTGGAGAACCATATGACTTCACTCATATGTGAGATATAAAACTGAAAGGAACAAGACAAATAAGGAATTAAAAACTCATAGACACAGACAACAGTTTAGTGGTTACCAGAGGGTAAAGGGGGAGGGGAGTGGTAGAAGAGGGTAAAGGGGGTCAAACATATGGTGATGGAAGGACAACTCACTCTGGGTGGTGAGCACACAATGTGATATATAAATGATGTATTACAGAACTGTACACTTGAAACTTATGTAATTTTACTAACCATTGTCACCCTAATAAATTTAAATAAATAAATAAATATTAAATAAATAAATAAATAACTTGTTTTCTAAAAAAATAAAAGGGAAGGAACTAAGTACAAATTGAGTATTACACAGTAGTCATGGTAATGTAGGGTAGAGCATAAGGAGCATAGTCAATAATATTGTAATAACTATGTATGGTGTCTGATGAATACTAGATTTATTAGGGTGATAGATGGGATGGGAGTTGGGGCAGGGTGAAAAAGATGAAGGGATTAAAAAGTACAAGTTGGTAGTCACAAAATAGTCATGGGTACTAGACTAGTTAGGGGGATCACTTCTTAAATTATATTAGTGTCTAACCAACATGCTTGTACACCTAAAATTAATATAAAATAATACTGAATGTCAAAATAAATAAATAAATACCTTTCTTAAAGGAATCTGAAGAATGGATATGTCAGAAAGGGAGTGACCACATTGTACATACTAAAAATGTAAATGGATTGGGTCTTTTATGGTCTAGGCTAGATTAAAAAAAAAGAAGAAATAGAGCCGGTCGACTGGCTCATTTGTTAAGAGTTGGCTTGGGAATGCGGGCTCTGAGCAGCAGAGCCACTGGTTCAGAACCCACATGGGCCAGTGACGCTGCACCCTCTACAGCTAAGATGGTGAACAACAGCTTGACCTGGAACTGGGCTGCTGTGAGTTGCTGGCAATGGCGTAGGCCGCAGCGGGGCTGCAGTGGGCTGCCGTAAGCTACCGTGAGTGGCCGACAGCCAGCGTGAGCAGCTGACAGCCATCGTGAGCTACAATGAGCCACCATGAGTGGCTGTCCAATGGCCAAGAACCAATCTGCCTCAGCCGGGAAGACAGCAATGATCACAATACCAACATGGGCCAGTGAAGCGATGTCCTCCACAACTAGACTGAACAACAAAAGGACAGCAACTTGTCTGCTCCCCTTCTCCAATTCCCCCAAAAAAAATCTTAAAAGAAGAAGAAGAAGAAAAAGAAGAAGAAGAAGAAGAAGAAGAAGAAGAAGAAGAAGAAGAAGAAGAAGAAGAAGAAGAGGAGGAGGAGGAGGAAATAACAGTACAAAGTTTTGATGGCCTAGGAGTAAAAGGAGAAGTAGAGGACATGAAGTCCCTAAAAGCAATAGGGAAATGGAATATAGGAAAAACCAGTGGTCAAACTGACATACTGGACCTTAATTCTTAAAACTGAGAGCAGGTGAAGATAATGTTATTGAGAGATGAAGGCTGGGAAAGTTCATTAAAATCAAGGATTCAAGGATCTTTGAGACTAAGTTGTTCATATCAACCACCTTTACAAAGCAACTTCCTGAGTAATGCTCTCAAACAATTGGTAGTCTACTACTGGACCTATAACAGATGGAATTTCCACAATCACCATAAATTCTAATATTTGAAAACCAAACTCGTGTCCCCCCCCCCAATTTTTTTCTCCTTTTCCTCATCACCCACATCAAATCTCCCACCATGTCCTTTCCATTCTACCTTCTTAAAACTTTACTAATCTACTTTCTTTCCATCCCTTATACTACCCACCTCCTCACTACCTCTACACAATCTCTTCACACTCCCCACGCCACCCACTAACCCCCTCTGCCTTGATTAAGACCTTCATGCAATGAGTTATTGCTATAGTACTAGCCTCAGTGCAAATTTTTGTTGAAGTGGTCTTTTTAAATGAAAATCTGGTCATAATACAACCCTTGGTTTACAAACTTCTCAAGGCTCCCTTTTGTCCACAGGATAAATCCAAAATCCTTAGTGTGTCATACTTGGCTTTCCTTGGCCTGATTCTGCAACCATATATCCTGGTAAATCTCACCTTCACCCATACATGCCAGCCATCCTGAAATACACAGGGGTCTTATCTAATAATTATTACTCATGCTGTTCCCTTCTATTCACCCCACTCCTGGATCATCTCTTCAAGACTAAAATATCACCCTTCTAAGCTTCTCCAGCCTCTACCAAATGTTTCCCTGTCTGCTCCTTGGGACTTATATATAAACTAATCACACCACCTGTAAATACTATGAGGCAATATATGTTGAAAAGTTTATCTTCATCTATCAGGCTTTGGTCTTTTTAAGAACTATATCTTAAGTCACTATATAATGCAAGCTCTAAATTCAGTACCTAGTACATAGCTGATATTCAATGAAAACTGATAAATAAATGAATGTCTTCTCAGAAACCCCAGGCACACACAGCTCTCCCTGGGCACTCAAGATTTGTGAAGGCCTTCTTCTCCAGAGTTGGTCAATTCTTATAACTGTTCCTGCAAAGCCCCATGACTTAGGAACAATGTATAAGTTCAGCAAGTCCTTCAGTTGCTTCAAAGTAGCCCAGAGTAATGAGGAAGATCAGAATGGGTACGGTTTAGCAAGAACATTGTTAAACAAGGAGAAAGGATTTGCGATTCCACATGGACTCAAAAATAGAACCAATGAGTAGGCTAAGACAAATTACCATGTATTTTTCAAATCATCTCAAAGCTCACAGGGCTGCCCTTGAGCAAGACTGGAATTTCTAAATAAGCTAAAGTTCAAGTTGTGTGAAAGGTAAGATTTTAATAAGCCATTCCAGCAACACCTACTGGAAAGCAAAAGAAAGACCTCTTCAAGTCAACCTGCTGCAGAACCCACTCCCTTAAATGTCCAAGTAGAGAAATAATAATTCACTAATTGTCATGAAAAACCAAGGTAACAAGGCAGCTCAGAAAGAAAATGAATAAACNAAAACACAGTGAAAATAGTTTAAGAGACCTGTGGAACAACACAAAGCGCAACAACATTCGCATCATAGGAATACCAGAAGGAGAAGAGAAGAAGCAAGTGATCGAGAATGTATTTGAAGAAGTAATGACTGAGAACTTCCCTACCCTGGTGAGGGAAATTGACATACAAGCCCAGGAAATGCAGAGAGTTCCAAACAAGCTGAACCCAAACAGGTCCACACCAAGATACATCATAGTAAAAATGGCAAAGACAACCACAGGATCCTAAAAGCTGCAAGAGAAAGACAGCAGGTTACATACAAAGGAACTCCTATAATACTAACAACTGACTTTCCTACATAAACTCTGCAGGCCAGAAGGGAATGGCAGGAAATATTCAAAGTGACGCAAAATAAAGGCCTACAACCAAGATTGCTCTACCCAGCACAGCTATCACTTAAAATTGAAAGAGAGATAAAGAGTTTCTCAGAAAAGAATAAGCTAAAGGAATTCATTACCACCAAGCCAGCATTGCAGGAAATGTTAAAAGGGCTCTTTTAAACAGAAGAAAGGGGAAAACAAGCTAATCCAGGAAGATCAGAAATAGAAATAAAAAAATGGCAATAAATATGCACCTATCAATAATCACTTTAAATGTGAATGGATTAAATGCTCCAATCAAAAGATGTAGAGTGGCTAAGTGGATAAGAAAACAGGACACATGCATATGCTGTTTACAAGAGACTCATATCAGATCAAAAGACACACACAGAATGAAAGTAAAGGGATGGAATAAGATATTTCGTGCAAATGGAAATGAGAATAAAGCTGGAGTAGCAATATTTATTTCAGATAAAATAGACTTTAAAATGAAGACTACAATAAAAGACAAAGAAGGACACTACATAATAATAAAAGGATCGATTCAACAAGAAGTCATAACCCTAGTAAACATCTATGCACCCACCATAGGAGCTCCTAAATATATAAAATAGATTTTGGCAGACATAAAGACAGAGATCAATAGCAACACTATCGTAGTAGGGGACTTCAACACTCTATTGTCACCAATGGACAGATCCTCCAGACAGAAAATCAACATGGAAACAGTGGCCCTAAATGACACTTTAGGCCAGCTGGATTTAATTTACATTTTTAGAGCATTTCACCCCAAAGCAACAGAATATACATTCTTCTCAAGTGCACATGGAACATTTTCCAAGGTAGACCACATGTGAGGACACAAAACCAGTCTCAATAAATTTAAGAAGATTTAAATCATATCAAGCATCTTCTCTGACCACAATGCTATAAAACTAGAAATCAATTATAAAAAGAAACCTGGAAAGCACACAAATACATGGAGGCTGAATAACATACTACTAAATAGCGAGTGGGTCAAAACTGAGATCAAGGAAGAAATCAAAAGNCCACTCGGCCGGCCAGCACCCATCAGTTCTTCCTGTGTATCTCTGAGACTATTTCTGTTTAGTTTGCTCATTTATTCAGTTCTGTATAAGTGAGATTATATGGTATTTGTCTTTTTCTGCCTAAATTACTTCACTTAGCATAATGTTATCTAGGTCTATCCATATTATTACAAATGGTAAGACTTCATTCTTCTTTATGGCCGAGTAATACTCCATTGTATAAATGTAGCATGGTTTCTTAATCCAGTCATCTACCAATGGGCATTTTAATTTTTCCATGTCTTGACTATTGTGAATAGTGCTGCAATAAACATAGGGGTGCATAAATTTTTTTGAATTAGCATTTTGGATTTCTCTGGATAGATACCTAAGAGTGGAATTGCTGGGTCATAAGGTAGTTCCATTTCTAGTTTTTTGAGATACTTCCATACTGATTTCCATAGTGGCTGTGCCAATCTACAATCCCACAAACAGTGCACCAGGGTTCCCTTTTCTCTACATCCTCACCAGCACTTGTTTGTTGATTTATTGATGATAGCCATTCTGACCAGACTGAGGTGGCTTTTATTTGAATTTCTGTAATGATTAGTGAGGTTGAGCATTTTTTCATATGTCTATTGGCCATCTGTATGTCCACTTTAGAAAAATGTCTCTTCATGTTCTCTGCCCATTTTTTAATTAGGTTATTTGTTTCTTTTGTGTTGAGTTGAATGAGTTTTTTTAATAAATTTTGGATATTAATCCCTTATCAGATGCATCAGTGACACATACCTTCTCCCATTCAGTAGGCTTCCTTTTTGTTTTATTGATGGTTTCCTTTGCTGTGATAAAACTTTTAAGTTTGATGTAATCTCATATATTTATTTTTTTCTTTTACTTCCCTTGCCTGAAGGGATAAAGCAGTAAAAATATTACTCAAGGTAATGTCTGCAAATTTACTTCCTATATTTTCTTCTAGGAGTTTTATGGCTTTGGATCTTACTTTTAAGTCTTTAATAGATTTTGAATTTATTCTCATATATGGTGTAAGGAGGTGGTCCAGCTTCATTCTTTTGCATGTGTCAGTCCAGTTTTCACAGCACCATTTATTAAATAGACTGTCTTTACCCAACATAAGTTCTTGCTTCCTTTGTCATAAATGAAATGACCATATAGTAATGGATTTATTTCTGGGCCTTTTCTGAGGAAATTTTCTAATACCCAACCTGCATTATATGAGATACTGAAGGAGGCTATTCAACCTGAAACCAAAAAATCAAAAGAATACATAGCTATGAGCAAGAATACTAACAGACAGACCAAAGCAGGAAATGGCAACCCCTACACAAAATAAAGCACTATACACTTAAAAACAACATAAAGTGTAAAGAAGATAAAAACATAAAAAAGGAAAAAGAGAAGAAAAACACAACTTGCTACACTGCAACTCAGAAATCAACTCATAGCATGTGAGACAAAAACATAAAAAGGAAAAGAGTAAAGGTCTGAATATGCAAAGGGGAATGGAGGTAAGAAGAACGCTGAAGAAAAAGAACTACTATATATATATGTATATATATATATATATACATGAAACTTTCATTTACATAAACTTAATAGTAACCACTCAAAAAAAAATCCAAAACTGAGAGATATAACATAAAAAAAAGAAATGGAAAGAAAAATCATAGATTACCACCACACTGAAATAACAGAGAGGAAGAGAGAAAACAAAATGGTGCAGTAGGTGAACACTGTGCTTACCTTCTTTCATGACCACATCAAAATTACAACTAAATTACAAAACAACCTTCATTGAGAATTGCCTAAAATCTTGCTGAACCAAAGCTCTACAACTAAAGACATAGAGAAAAAGCCACCTTAAGATTGGTAGGAGGGGCAGAGATGCGGAATGGGCTGGCTCCAAACCTGCATGTGACTATTAAAGATCAAGAGGGATATTTCAGCTGTAGAGGTGCCCCCCACTCCCCAGAAGAGCAAGAGAACCCAGCCTCACACCTGTCCAGGGTTCAAGTGCTGGGGAGAGAAGGCCTCATAATTTCTGGTTGTGAAAACCTGTGGAGATTGTGACTGAGTGAGATGGAGGGTGACTGCATTCCCAAGTGCACCTCTTATAGGGACCATGTATGGACTTACCCACAATGGAATCACTTGATCTGAGCAACTGCACTGGGACAGCAGCTGGAAAGGCAACAGGGACATATGGTGGCAAACTGAGTTGTTTTACTTGGGGTGGAGGATGAAGAGGCTGCTTTCTCCTGGACAGAGGAGCTGACAGAGACTATTGTTTTTTTTGTTGAGCCCTCCTCATTCTGGGGTGTGGACACAGGCGTCTGCCATATCTGAGTCTCTGTCATTCACTCACCATGCCTTTGTGATTCAGGAGCTTCCCTGCCCAACTTTCAGGCACACCCAAGCCACTTCCAGTGGTTTTTCATACAAACCGCCTGCCTTAGTTCAAGCTGAAGAGTTTTCTAGGGACTTTCAAAGGTTTGCACAACCCAAACAAGCAGCATTTTGCTTCAGTGTCCTGTACCTCTGGCTGAGCAGCCCTAAGCTTGACACTAATGACAGCCAGCCTTGGTTTGCAAATTGGCCTCTCAAGGCGCATCCAAGCATGGCACAGGCAGCAGCCACCGGTGGATTTCTATGTGGCTCCTGCCAGGTGGCCCTGGGTGTGGCAAAGACTGCAGCTGAACTTAACCTATAGTACATCCTTCCAAGGTGGTCCAGGGATTAGCACACACAGTGGCCAGTTTCAAAACAAGCTGCAGCATCACCAGCCATCTCCAAGTATGACACACCCAAAGGGTGGATTGGGCAGGCACCAAAGTCCTGCTGAGGCAGATTCTACTCTGTAGGGTCAGCCCCTGCACAACAACTCTTCCACTATAGTCAAGGCCAGTCCTCACAGCCATTGAGCCCAAAAGTCAGCCCCTTCCACTGAAGTGCAATTATCAACCAAGGCTCAACTACAAGAGGAGGGCACAGACAACCCACACAAGGGACACACCTGGAAGGCATGGCTCAGGTGACCAGAAAGACTGAGCCACTAAGCCCCACACCTACTACTTAAGCACACCTACTATATAAGGCCACTTTGCTAAGACCAGAAAACATAGCAGCCCTACCTAATACATAAAAGCAAACACAGGGAGGCAGCCAAAATGGAAAGACAAAAAATATGTCTCAAATAAAAAAACAGAAAAAGCTTCAGAAAAAGAACTAAATAAAATGGAGATAAGCAATCTACTAGATGCAGAGTTCCAAACACTGGTTATAAGCATGCTCACTGATTTCAGGGAGAACTTTAACTAAGAGACAGGAAACATAAAAATACACACAGAGACTAGCTGCCAACTGCCTCCCAGGATCACACCAAAATTACAAATAATTTATAAGATATTCAAACTTGGAATCTCCCTGGACACTAGATGAGCAGAACCTCTAAACGAAGGACTTAAAGAGGAGGCCACATCAAGTCTGGAAGGAGGGGCAGAGACCAGAGAGGGCAAACCCCATGAGGGACACCTCAGCGGTGGGGAAGCTTCTCCGGTTGGGGGCGAGACCCTCCAGCCCCACACCGTGCTCACCAACCCAGAGTTACTTTGCAGGGAAGAGGAGATCTACAATAGCTGGAAGTAGAAAATAGTGAGGACTCTCTTTGCTCAACTCAGTGAGGCTGAGGGCAACTGGAGAACCAGTGGAGCCAGCAAACCAACTCGCTTGCTGGTGAGTACTCACCCTGTTCCTGGTGGAGGGAGTAGCTTTGTGAGTGGGGCCCAGGAGCCTCCGGGAAGAACTGAACTGAGTGCCTTTGGCAGGGGAGCTGCAGGTTTTTGGGAACATTGTTCCTCTGGTGTGAAGCTTGCACGCGAGTAATGCACAGGAGGCTGCCACATTTTCAGGGCATCCCACAGAGGCTCAGGTCTGGGACTGCATTGGTCTGCTGGAATTGGCGCAGGACTGCATGTGTGCATGCGTGCGTGCATGCACATGGGGCTTTGGATCCCCACCCTCCACACTGCTTGTGCTGCATAGCCAGAGAAACGCTTGGCAGGCGTGCTCTGACTGCTTATTGAGACTCGGGAGTGTGCGATTCACCTTAGGTCCCTGCTTTCCACACTGCGAATGCAGAGTTGCCTGGGTGGCGATTGGCTGTTGGGCTGCTCGGCCTAATCTTCAAGCAGCTGATTGGGACAGGCTGAGACTGGGAGTTTTCCTGGGAGTGTAGGGCAACGAGCTGTGTGCCTACGTGATTTGACCGGGGCTTTCCAGGAGAGTTTGTGTGGGCTGGCTGCCGATGCAAGAGTGCATGCTGCTCTTACTTGGTGGGGGCCATTGACCACATACTGTGGTACATTGGGGACCTACCCCGCCCACCAAGAACTGTGTTGCCAGGGGCACCCTGAGGCCCTTGTTCCCTGGCCTCTACCTATGCAGGCCACAGAGGGTTTTTTGCAGCAGCAGACAGCCCTCAACAACCTATGAGGATTTTTGGTGGTGAGCACGGTTCCAGAGCACACAGCAACTAATCGTGGAAAGCTTACTTCAAGTCTAGAGGGAGGTTGGCACATGACACACTGAGCCTTTCCCCCCAAGAGCTGGTGCTGAGTCGCCGGAGTTTCTCTATTGCTGAGCAAGTGGTCTGCAGATTAAAGTGGACAGAGAGCCCCTCCCTTATTTTTCCTTCTCTTTTTCCTTTTTTTCCCTTTTTCTCTTTTTTCTTTTTTTTTTCTTTCTAGGTGATCTAATACATCGAAGCAACCAAAGTGACTGCCAGAATGAAGAAATAAAGAAACATTTCACAACTAAAAGATCAGAAGAAATCTCAAAAAATGGAACTAAAAGAANATCCATATTGTTGCAAAAGGTACTACTTCCTTCTTCTTTATAGCTGAATAATACTCCATTGTGTAAATGTACCAAAGTTTCTTAATCCAGTCATCTACCAAGATTGCAGTTCTGAAAAAACTCAACGAGATGCAAGAAAACTCACATAGGCAGTTTAATAAACTCAGAAACAAAGTTAAAGAACAAAATGAATATTTTACCAAAGAGATTAAAATAAAATAAAAAAAACAAATAGAAATTCTGGAGATTAAAAACTCAATAAATAAATGAAGAATGAAACAGCCAGCATTGGAAATAAAGCTGACCCGATAGAGGAAAGAATTTATGATATCGAAGATAGAAATTTGGAAGTGACACAGATGGTAAAAGAGAGAGACTTGAGAGTTAAAAGAAATGAAAGAACTTTACAAGGACTTTCTGACTCCATCAGAAAGAGCACATAAGAATAAGGGGCATATCAGAAGGAGAAGAAAGGGAGAAGGGAACAGAGAGCATGTTCAAACCAACAGTAGAAAAGAACTTCTCAAACCTCTGGAAAGAACTGGATCATCAAATCCAAGAAGCAAACAGAACACCTAATTACCTCAATCCAAACAAGCCCTCACCAAGGCACATTATACTGAAGCTATCAAAAATTAATCACAAAGAATCCTCAAGAAAATGGGGGTGGGGGGTGGGAGGGAGCAGTAACCTATAGGGGAAAGCCCATTACATTATTATCAGATATTCAGCAGAAACGCTACAAGCCAGGAGGGAGTGGAATGAAATATTCAAACTATTGAAAGAGAAAAAATAGCATAATAATTATCAAGAATAATATATCCAGGAAGGTTATCTTTTAGATATGAAGCTGGGGAATTTTTCTTTCTTTTTTTTTTTTTTAAATTTGTGTACTATTTATTTATTTATTTATTTTTATTAGTTTCAGGTGTACAAAACAATGTAATATCTAGACATTTACACCCCTCACAAAGTGATAACCCCCTCCCCCAATCTATTACCCCTCTGACATAGTATATAGTTGTTACAATTCCATTGATGCTATTCTGTATGTTGTACTCCATATCCTGTGACTATATACACATATATATATTTGACATTCAATATTTTTCAGCTTCAAGTGTACGGTGCAGTGGTCAGGCATCTACACCATCT
The DNA here is from genome assembly GCF_001890085.2 of Hipposideros armiger. Classification (NCBI taxonomy): domain Eukaryota; kingdom Metazoa; phylum Chordata; class Mammalia; order Chiroptera; family Hipposideridae; genus Hipposideros; species Hipposideros armiger. Next base: position 82,912 of record NW_017732166.1, read on the forward strand.
ATGAAGTGCTCTCCCTAATAAGACAAGTGCCCATCTAACACCCTACAAAATCTTTAAAACTATTGATTATATTCCCCAAACTGTCTTTCATATCCCTGTGGCAATATTGTGACTACCAATTTGTGCTTTCTAGGCCTGTCACCTTCTCCCTCATCCCCACCCTCCTTCCAACTAGCACCCATCAGTTCTTTTTTTTTTTTTAAGATTTTTTTTTTATTGGGTAATTGGGGGGATGGGAACAGTGCTGGAGAATTAGGGGAAGGGGAACAGACAAGTTGCTGTCGTTTTGTTCTTCAATCTAGTTGTGGAGGACGCTGCTTCACTGGCCCAAGTTGGCACCATCA
>NW_017732166.1:87830-88633 GCF_001890085.2 Hipposideros armiger
CAGTCCTAAGAGGAAAATTCATAGCAATGCAGGCCTATCTAAAGAAACGAGAACAATCTCATATCAACAGACTATCTTTACACCTAAGGGAACTGGAGAAAGAAGAGCAAAACAAGCCCAAAGGGAGTACAAGGAAGGAAATAATAAGACCAGAGCAGAAATAAGTAAAATAGAAACCAAAAAAAATACAAAAGATCAATGAAACCAAGAGCTGCTTTTTTGTAAAGATAAACAAAATAGACAAACCCTTAGCCAGAATCACCAAGAAAAAGAAAGAGATGACCAAATTAATAAAAACATAAATGAAAGAGAAGTGACAACAGATGCCACAGAAATACAGGAAATTGTAAGAAAACACTATGAGCACCTGTATATGCCAACAAATTTGACAATCTGGAAGAAATGGATAAATTTCTAGAAGCTTGCAATCCACCAAATCTGAACCAAGAAGAAACAGAAACTCTGAACAGACTGATTACTACCGAAGAATTTGAGTCAGTAATCAACAATCTTCCAACAAACAAAAGTACTGGACCAGATGGCTTCACAGGTGAATTTTACAAAACATTCAAAAAAGAATTAATGCTTATTCCCCTCAAACTATTCCAAAAAATGCAGAAGGAGGGAAGGATCCCAAGAAAATGTTATGAGGCCACTATTACTGTGATCCCAAAATCAGACAAAGATATTACAAAAAAACAACAGCAACAACAACTACAGGCCGATATCCCTAATGAACATAGATGCAAAAATCCTCAACAAAATACTAGCAAACCGAATTCAGCATCACATTAAAAAGATCA
>NW_017732166.1:91662-95475 GCF_001890085.2 Hipposideros armiger
TATATATATGGTCACGGGACATGGAATATAGTGTGGGAGTGGAGTCAAGGGAATTGTAATGGATATGTATGATATTGGGGGGGGGATTGGGGTGGCAGATTGGGGGATTTGTAACCTCAAGGGGTAAAAAATATAACTATTGCACTGTGTTGTACAGCTGAAACTAATTCTAAAAAATGTGTATTTCACAATAAAAAATAATTTTACACAGAAAATACACACAGAAAATGTGAAAAAGAACCAGTCAAAAATAAAGCATATAATAACGGAAATGAAGAATATATTATGGGAAATCAACAGTAGATTTGATTAAATAGAGAATTGAACTACTGATGTAGAAAATAAGGTAGCAGAACAGCAAAATAAATACATAAATAATAAAATAAAATAAAATAAAATAAATGAATCCATAAAACTGAGGATAGTTTAAGATGTCCCCTGGGACAACATCAAGCACACCTACATTCACATTATAAGGGTACCAGAAGAGAAAAGAGAGAGCAAGGAATTGAAAACCTATTTGAAGAAATAATGACAGAAAACTTCCCAAGCTTGGCAAAGGAAATAAATATACAAGCCCAGGAAGTGCAGAGAATCCCAAATAAGATGAACCCAAAGAAGCTAACATGAAGACACATCATAATTAAATTGCCAAAGATTAAAGATAAAATAGAATCATATAAGCAGCAAGAGAAAAGCAGTTAGTTACCTAAAAGGGGGCCCCATAATCATGTCAGCTAATTTCTCAACAGAAACTTTGCAGGCCAGAAAGAATTGGTAAAAAATATTCAAAATGATGAAAAGCAAGGACCTACAATCAAGATTACCCTACCCAGCAAAGCTATCATTTAGCATTGAAGGGCGGATAAAGAGCTCCCAGACAAGAAAGAGCTAAAGGAGCTTTTTCATAATCACCAAACCAGTATTACAAGGAGTCTTAAAGGGATTACTTTAAGGTGGGGGGGGGGGTTAGGAATGGGTGAAAACGGGAAGGGATTAACAAGTACAAATTAGTTGTTACACAGTAGTCATGGGGATGTAGGGTACCACATAAGGAATACAGTCAATAATATTCTAATAACTATGTTTGGTGCCAGATAGATATTAGATCTACCAGGGTGATAGATTGGAATGGGGGTGAAGGTGAAGGTGTCAAATATAACTTGGTAGTTACAAAATAGTCATGGGGATGTAAAGTATAAGGAATATAATCAATAATATGGCAAAAACTATATATAGTGCCAGGTGGTACTAGTTAAGGGGATCACTTCATAAATTATATAAATGTCTAACCACTATGCTGTACACTTGAAACTAATATAAGATAATATTGAATGCCAACTCTAACAAAAAATTTTAAAAAGAGGGGAAAAGATCAATAATATCATGATAACATGGTACAGCGTCAGATGGTTGTGGGACTTATCATGGTGATCACTTCTTAAGCATAGGGCATAAAATCAATAATGTGGTAATAACACTGTATACAGCTAAGTGAATACTATTGAATAACTATGAAGTACACCTGAAACTAATATAATATTGTATGTTAGATGTATTTTAATAAAACATCTTTAAAAAATAGCACAGAGGAACAGAAAAGTAAAGAAACAATGGAGACACCAAGATACCACAAAAAAAAGATAGAATGGCTATAGGAAATACTCACATATCAATAATCACCCTAAATATAAATGGACTTAACTCACTAATAAGAGAGCACAGAGTAGAATATTAGATCAAAAAACAAAACCCAGGGTCGGCCGAGTGGCTCAGTTGGTTAAGAGTTGGCTTAAGAGCATGAGCTCTGAGCGCAGGGCAGCCGGTTTGATTCCCACGTGGGCCAGTGGCACTGTGCCTGAGCTGAGCTGTCGCTGAGCTACCAACACATGGCAGGATGGCTCAGCTGGTGTAACAAGATTGCCTGTTCGATGGTGGGCTATGCCCACCTGCAACTAAGACTGAACTTGGCACCTTGCGCTGAGCTACCACCCAGATGGCTCAGTGGATAGAGCGTGCACTCTTAACAACAAGGCTGCCAGATTTGACTCCCACATGGGATGGTGGCTATGCCCACCTGCAACTAAGACTGAACTCGGCACCTTAAGCTGAGCTGCCACCCAAATGTCTCAGTGGATAGAGTGTACACTCTTAACAACAAGGCTGCTGGTTCGACTCTTGCATGGGATGGTGGCTATGCCCACCCTCAACTAAGAGTGAACACAGTACCTTGAGCTTAGAGGTCATAAGCTGCCTGACGTGAAGCCAGATGGTGACTGGCGCACTCCACAATGAATATTTAAGAACAACAACTTGGCTGCTCCCCTTCCCCAATTCCCCAACACTTTTCCCCTCCCCCAATTCCCCAATAAAATATTTAAAACAACAACAACAACAACAACAACAACAACAACCATATGCTGCCTCCAAGAGACACATCTCAGCTACAAGGACAAATATAGACGTAAGTGAAAGGGTAGAAAACAATACTCCAAGCAAATGGTACCCAGAGAAAAGCGGGTGTATTCGTACTTATATCAGACAAAAGAGACTTCAGGATAAAAAATAAGGTAATAAGAAACAACGATGTTCATTTCATAATGATAAAGGGGACAATACAACAATAAAACATAACACTTAATCAATATATATGCCCCCAATCAGGAGGCACTAAAATATACAAAACAACTGCTAATAGAACTAAAGGGAGAAACTAACAAAAACATAATTATAGTAGGGAACTTAAATACACCATTGACAGCTATGGATAGATCATCCAAACAGAAAATCAATAAGAAAATATCATCCTTAAATGACACATTAGACCAAATAGACATGATTGACATTTATACAGTACTTCATCCTAGAACACCAGAATGTACACATTCTTTTTTAGTGAACATGAAACATTCTCAAAGATAGGACACATGTTGGGACATAAAAATAGCCTCAGAAAATTTAAGAATATTGAAATCATACCAAGCATATTCTCTGATTACAAGGCTTTGAAATTGGATATCAACTGTGAAAAGACACATAGAAATAAGCAAAAATGAAGATACGCCCTATCAAAGTTATTGGGATGCAGCGAAAGCAGTAAGGGAAATTTATATCATTACAGGCCTATCTCAAGAAACAAGAAAAATCCCAAGTAAACAACCTAACATTACACTTTAAAGAACTAGAAAAAGAAGAATAAAGGAAACACAATGTCAACAGAGGAAGGAAATACTAAAAAATTAAAGCAGAACTAAATGAAATAGAGAACAAAAGACTAGAGAAAAAAATTAATGAAACAAAGAGATGGTTCTTTGAAAAGATCAATAAAATTGACAAACCCGGCCTCGGCGCGCGCATTGGCTCTGTTGACTGCGGGCCGACTCAGCACGCGCTCTCCTCGGAGCCGCTCACTGCATGGTCGAGTGTGGTGCCCCCGCCGCCGCCTGCAAAGCCGCCGCCGCCCCGCCACGACCATCTCCACCCCTTTCCCTGCAGCCGCCGCCACCGCCTGTGTCGCCGCCGCCTCGGGACCGGCTGTATGATTAGGCCACAATCTTCAATGAGTAAACATATTCCTTTCTGTGGTGTTCTTGGTCACACGTTTATGGAGTTTCTGAAGGGCAGTGGAGATTACTGCCAGGCACAGCACGACCTCTATGCAGACAAGTGAACTGTAGAAATTCATTACTACTCCACCAAGAAGCCCCCATAAGAGTGGTTAACCTGGACACCGAAGTGTTGAATTGAAAACTGCAGAGCATTTTACAAGAGTTCTGACCTGGATGGGGCAAACCTCAGTGCACTTCCTTTCTA
>NW_017732166.1:97210-106644 GCF_001890085.2 Hipposideros armiger
AAAAAAAAAGTGGGTTTCTGCTAATGAACTGAGCAGACATCTAATATTTTATATGCCTTTTGAGCTATGTAACTTAATATTTGGATACTTGATAATTTGTTTTATTATGTAATTGATAAAATGGTGATGTGTATTAATGCTAGTTCAACCATATATTTATACCGTCTGGGAATGTGTGGTTATAGTTCTGTGGGAGAAATAATTTGTCAGTGTTCACCAGCTTGTAAAAATCTAGTGCAAGAGCTTAAACATCTAAATAAATAATGAAATACATTTATCATAAAAAAATTGACAAACCCTTGGCTAGATTCATGAAGGTAAAAAGAGAAAAGACACAAACAAAATCAGAAATGAAACAGGAGAAGTTACCACGAATACCACAAAAGACCATACAAGAATACTATAAAGTTCTATATCCTACCAAATTCAATAGCCTAGAAGAAATGGACAAGTTTTTAGAAACATATAGCCTTCCTGGATTGAATCATAAAAAAACTGTAAAGTCAAAATACACTCATCAATAGTAAGAAAATTGAATCAATCACCCAAAACCTTACCAAAAGCAAAAGTGCTGGACCAGAAGACTTCACTAGTGAATTCTACAAATCATTCAAAGATTTAACACCTATCCTCAAACTCTTCTAAAAAATCAAAGAAGAGGCAATATTTCCTAATTTATTTTATGAGGCCAACATTACCTTGATGTCAAGGCTTGGTAAAGATAATACAAAAAAAAAGGAAACTACAGACCAACATCTCTGATGTCTATAGATGCAAAAATCCTAAACAAAATTCTAGCAAACTGAATAAAATACATTAAAAAGATTATACATTATGATCAACTGGAGTTCATCTCAGTGGCACAAGCATGGTTTAACATGCACAATTTAATCGATGTGATACACCACATAAACAAAATAAAAGATAAAAATTGTATGATCATATCAACAGGTGCTGAGAAAGCATTTGACAAGATACAACATTCATTTACAGTTAAAACACTTAATAAAATGGGTATAAAAGGAAAATACCTTTACATAATAAAGGTCATGTATGACAAATCATCAGCTAATACCATAATTAATGGTGAAAAACTGAAACCTTTTGCTGTATGTTTAGGAACAAGACATGGTTGTTCCCTGTCACTACTGTTATTTAGCATAGTATTGGAAGTCCTAGACAGGGCAAAGAGGCAAGAGAAAGAAATAAAAAGCATTTGAATTGGGAATGAAGAAGTTAAATTGTCACTTTTTGAAGATGACATGATTCTTTATAGAGAAAACCCTAAAGACTCCACCAAAAAGCTATTAGGACAATGAACAAATACAGTAAAGTTGCTGGATACAAAATCAACTTACAAAAATCCATTGCATTCCTGTATACTAACAATGAAATTTCAGGGAAAGAAATGAAAAAAACAATTCCTTTCACAATTGCAACAAAAAGAATAAGACACCTAGGAATACACTTAACAAAGGATGTGAAGGACCTGTACACTGAAAACTATGACATTTAAAAAAAAATTGATGAAGACAAAAAGAAATGGAACAATATACCATGTTCATAGTTTGGAAGAATTAACATAGTTAAAATGGCCATATTATCCAAAGCAATATACAGATTGAATGCAATCCCCATCAAAATCCTAATGGTGTTTGTTAAAGAAATTCAACCCCAAAAAATAATCAGATTTGTATGGAACCACAAAAGACCCTGAATAGCCAAAGCAATCTTAAAATAAAAGAACAAGGCTGGAGGTATCAAAATCTCTGACTTCAACTCATATTACAAAGTGAAAATAATCAAAATAGCATACTATTGGATGTAAAACAGACACTCAGACCAATGGAATGAATTGAAAACTCAGAAATAAATCCACATAAATATGGACAGATAATTTTTGACAAAGGAGCCAAAAACATATAATGGAGAAAAGAAAGCCTCTTCAATAAATGCTACTGGGGAAAAAGAAAAGCTACATGCAAAAGAATGAAACTAGACTGCTATCTGTCACCGTGTATCAAAATTAACTCAAAATGGATGAAAAACCTAAGCATAAGATCCAAAACAATAAATTGCATAGAAGAAAACATAAGTAGCAATCTTACAGACCTTGGGTTCAAAGAGGATTTTATGAATTTGACTTCAAAGGAAAGGGAAGTAAAAGCTAAAATCAATGAAGAGACTATATCATACTAAAAGCTTCTGCACAGCAAAAGAAACCATCAACAAAACAAAGAGTTGACCAACCAAATGGGAGAAGATATTTGCAAACAACATTTCCAATAAAGGGCTAATATCCAAAATACATAAAGAACACATACAACTCAACAACAACAAAAACCCAGTTAATCCAATTAAAAAATGGGCAGAGGACCTGAACAGACATTTCTCCCAAGACATACAAATGGCCAACATATATATGAAAAAATGCTCAACTTTATTAGCTATTAGAGAAATGCAAATCAAAGCCAGAATGAGATTGCATCTCACATTAGTTAGAATGGCTATCATCAACAAGCCGAATAATAACAAGTGTTGAAGATGCTGTGGAGAAAAAGGGACCCTCATACACTGTTGGTGGGACTGTAAATTGGTACAGCCACTATGGATGGCAGTGTAGCCAAGTTGTTGTTCTTCAATCTCAGTTGTGAAGGGCGCGAGTCACCATCTGGCTGCCCGTTGACAGCTCATGACCTCTAAGCTCAAGGTGCTGTGTTACAATCTTAGTTGTGGTTGGGCATAGCCACCATCCCATGCAGGAGTCAAACAGGCAGCCTTGTTTTTAAGAGCACATGCTCTATCCACTGAGCCATCCAGGTGGCAGTTCAGCTCAAGGTGCTGAGTTCAGTCTTAGCTGCGGGTAGGCATAGTCCACCACTGAACAGGCAGTCTTGTTGTTAGGAGCACGTGCTCTCACCAGCTGAGCCATCCTGCCACCTGTTGGCAGCTCAGTGGCAGCTCAGCTCAGGCGCAGCATCACTGGCCCATGTGAGAATCGAACCGGTGGACCCATTGCTCAGAGCTCTTGCTCTTAAGCTAACTCAACCAACTGAGCCACATACTGGCCCTGGGGTTATCACTTTTTCAGATGTGTAAATGTCTAATCACTATGTTGTCTTTTACACCTGAAACTAATAATAATAATAAATAAATAAAATTAGTTTATGAGAAAACAATACACAGAGGTAGTAGAGGTCTCCAGAGAAGAATGGGATAGCAGAACAACAGATGGGAGGATTGCCATAATCTCTCAAAAGTAGCCAGACACTGTGGGCTCACACACCGATTTTTACCCTCATGGCCACACTCTACCACCCACCCCCATATTTTCTTTCCCTGCGCCCCACACACCTACAGCTAAAGGAGCAGTGCTTTGAACAAAAAGATGTAAGATGGGGCCCTAGTGTCTTGAAACACCAGGGAAGAAAGAGAAGCTGTCAATACATTATACCTGCTGGAATATTTCAACCTCACTGACCAGTGCAAGCTCCTATAAGAAAATTTTCTTCTCCCATAAAGTGAACTGCACAGACAACTAACTGCCAGTCATTTGGGGGAATCTTTAGTGTCTCAAATAAGAAAATAAGCTGAAATTTAAAAATAAAATACCTGATAATCATACTGCCAACACCATTAGAGATAATAGATACAAGAATTTATAGAATTACAAGAAGAAATAGAGCTATTATAATAGGACAAGACTCTAAAATAATTAGTATAATTAATATCCTCAAAAAACACATGAATTGTTGCTTATATAAAACAAGAATAAGAACCAATTTGAAAACTTGGAAATGTCAAATCATACAAGCTTTCTGAAGCAAAATTTGTCAACATTTATCAAATCAGTAAAAGTATGCATAATTTTTTGATTCAGCAATTACATTTCAAGAAATATTTTCTAAGGGAGTAATTAATTGTATGTACAAATATTAACTACAATAGCATTCACTAAAGCATTTTTATTGTGATGAGAAGTTTGAAATATCCTCTCTATCAAAAATAGGGACTGCTTAAATACATACAATATCATTGTGATGCAATCATTAGAAATAGTGATGTAGAAAAATACGTTAAACAATGAGGAAATGTTTGCAATAAATATAAAAAAGATGTTATAAAACATGTATATATGAATAGTACACTAATATGTATGAATAATATTCATATATTAATATGTGTATTACCTTTAAAAAACTATTGTGCATGTGTACATATGTATTCACAGACTTAAAATAAAACCTGGAAGAACAGAAACGGAATAAAGCATATTAATGGTGTGGTGTTTTCCTCCCCTGTGTGGTCAGGTTATGAGTAATTACGCCCTTCTTTTCACTTACCCTATTTTCCAAATAATCTGAAGTAAAAAGAAATTTATAAATGTTTTTCTAGGAATGATGAAACATATATCACCTTAATTCTGATTACCACTCTGCAAACTTTCAGAAGACAAATTTAGGAATGGGAACAATAAAAGATAGACACCTCCTCTATTGAATTAAAGACTAAAAATACAGCTTCCTAAAATGGTTAAAATTTTCCCAGGGCTAACATTATTTCAAGGAGTTCAGAAAACTATCTCGACATCTATGCTGATTCTAAGATTTTCTCAGATGTTTGGAAACTCCCACATATATGGCCCATGAAGTATAAAGGCAAGAATGTAAGAAATATGTTTTTCAAGTTGTGCTGGTTCAGCTCATTTGTTCAACAGACAGGGTGAAAGATGATGTCATCCCCAAGGAGGTGGAAATTAGTTTATGGGAGAAGTAAAAAACAAAAATCTTAGGTATCAAATTGGTTTGTGACCCTCAAAACTCAATTCAATATAAACATATACACAGTATATCTGGTACTAAAATGTAATGAGGTGGGGGAACGGTTATTAGGGAGAAAAATAAAATATGTCTAACAATTTCCTGGGGTGGTGGTGGTGGGCAATAATAATTTTTAAAATGTTGAGAAACACTGATTCACCTATAGAAACATAGAACTCAAATTCTTTTTCTCAGGTATTTTCTCTGTTGGTTAGGTTGCTTAGAGCCTGAGCATTCACTAATTTTTTTTTTATGATCAGTAAGAAATTTTTATTTTCCTGTTTTTAAAAAGAAGACTTGAAACCTATGTAATTTTACTAACCATTGTCACCCCAATTATTTAATTTAAAAAAAAGGAGACAACTACAAGCACATGACTAATATAGAAAATGTGTCTCGAAGTGCTCTTTTTTTCTGAATTTTATATTTTCTTATTTTTATTTTTTAAATTATAATTTTACTTTTCAATTACATACAATTTTTCAGGTGTACAACATACTGATTAGACATTATTATAACTTGAGGTGATTACCCCTATAAATCTAGCACTCATCTGACACCATACATAGTTATTACAATAATATTCACTATAATATATTCCTTATGTTATACTTTACATCCCCACGACTATTTTGTAACTACCAATTTGTACTTCTTAATCCTTTACCCTTGTATACTCACCCCCAATTCTCCTGTCAAGTGGCAGCCATCACAATGTTCTCTGTATCTGTGAGTTTATTTCTGTTTGGTGTGTTTCTTTATTTTGTTCTTAAGACTACATATAAGTGAAATCATACATTTGTCTTTCTCTGCCTTACTTACATCACTCAGCATAATACCCTCTAATTCCATCCATGTTGCTGCAGATGGCAAGATTTCACTCTTTTTTATGGTTGAGTAATATTCAATTATATATATGTACCACAGTTTTTTAAACTAAAGTTTATTGGGATGACAATGGTTAGTAAAGTTACATGGGTTTCAGGTGTACAATTCTGTAATACAACTTCTATACATCACATTGGGTGTTCACCACCCAGAGTCAGTTCTGCTTCCATCACCATATATTTTATCACGTTTACCTCATCTACCACCCCTTTCCCCCCTTGCCCTCTGGTAACCACTAAACTATTGTCTGTGTCTATGAGATTTTGTTTTTTTATTTGTTTGTCTTGTTCCTGTGTTGTTTTCAGTTTATATCTCACATATCAGTGAAATCATATGGTTCTTGACTTTTTCTGTCTGACTTATTTTGCTTAGCATTTTAATCTCTAGATCCATCCATGTTGTCCCAAATGTCACTATTTCACCTTTTCTTATGGCAGAGTAGTATTCTACTGTGTATATATACCATATCTTCTTCATCCCATCTTTCAAAGGACACTTTGGTTGTTTCCATGTGTTGGTCACCATAAATAAAGCTGCAATGAACATTGGAGCACATGTATCTTTAAAGGGAAATGTTTTCAGATTTTCTTGGGTAAATACCCAGTAGAGGGATTGCTGGGTCATATGGTAATTTTATTCTTAATTTTTTGAGGAACCTCCACGCTACCTTCCATAGCAGCTTCGCCAATCTGCATTCCCACCAACAACGTGTGAGCGTTACCTTTTCTCCACAGCCTCTCCAACACTTATTATTTGTCTTGTTGGTGATAGTCATTCTAACTAATGTGAGATGAAACCTCATTGTGGCTTTTATTTTTATTTCTCTGATGATTGGTGATGTTGAGCATCTTTTCGTATGTCTATTGGCAGTCTGTATGTCTTCTTTGGAGAAATGTCTATTCCGGTCCTCTGCCCATTTTTTAATTTTTTAATTGAATTATTTGTTTTTTTGTTGTTGAGTTGTATGAGTTCCTTAAATATTTTGGATATTAGCCCTTTATCCGAGGCATTGTTTGCAAATATCTTCACCTACTCAGTTGGTTGCCTCTGTATTTTTTCAATGGTTTCTTTTGCTGTGCAGAATCTTTTTAGTTTGATATAGTCCGATTCATTGATTTTAGCTCTTACCTCCCTTGCCTTTTTTAAAAAAAATTGGGGAATTGGGGGATGGGAACAGCACTAGGGAACTGGGAGAAGGGGAACAGACAAGTTACTGTCCTTTTTGTTCTTCAGTCTAGTTGTGGAGGACGTTGCTTCATTGGCCCAAGATGGCACCATCATTGCGCTCTTCCCGGGCGAGGCAGATCAGACTCTGGCTTCTGGAAGATCCGCTCACTGCAGCTGCCAGCAGCTCCCACTGGCTGCTGGCTACACACAGTAGCCCATGGCAAACCCACTGCAGCAGGGGCTGCAGCCTACGCTGTCATCAGTGACTCATGGCAGCCCAGCTCCAGGTTGAGCTGTTGTTCAGCATCTTAGCTGTAGAGGGCAGTGTCACTGGCCCTCATATGTGGGATCTGAACCGGGGCCCTCTGGTGTCCCAAGCCAGCTCTTAACCAATGCACCACTCGGCCGGCCCTTCCCTCCTTTGCCTTTCAGGTCAAATTCATAAAGTCCTCTTTCAACCCAAGGTCCATAAGTTTAGTACCTATGTTTTCTTCAATGCAGTTTAGTGTTTCATTCAGGTCTTATGTTTAAGTCTTTGATCCATTTTATGTTAATTTTGGTACACAGTGACAGAAGTCTGGTTTCATTCTTTTGCACGTGGCTTTCCAATTCTCCCAGCACCATTTATTGAAGAGTGTACGTTTTTGGCTCATTTGTCAAAATTATCTGTCCATATTTATGTGGGTTTATTTCTGGGTTTTTAATTCTATTCCATTGGTCTGTGTGTGTGTGTGTGTGTGTGTGTGTGTGTGTGTGTGTGTTTCTACCAATATCATACTGTTTTGATTATTGTTGCTCTTTAGTACAAGCTGAAGTCAAGGAGTGTGACACCTCCAGCATTATTCTTTTTACTTAGAATTGCTTTGGCTATTCAGGATCCTTTGTAGTTCCATACAAATCTGATGATTTTCTGTGCTATTTCTTTTTAAAATGCCATTGGGATTATGATGGGGGTTGAATTAAATCTGTATATTGCTTTCAGTAAAATTTTAACTATGTTGATACTTCCAATCCATGAACACGGAATGTCTTTCCATTTGTGTCTTCTTCAATTTCTTTTAAAACTGTACCACCTTTTCTTTATCCATTCATCCATTGGTGGACACTCAGATATCCTCAGTATCTTGGCTATTGTAAATATAATGCTGCAATGAACACATGGATGTACATGTCCCTTTGAAGTAGTGTTTTGGTTTTCTTCAGAGAAATACTGTGAAGTGGGATGATTGGGTACTTTGATGTTGCTTGTTATAGCATTTGTTTTAAAGTCTATCTTGTCTGGTATAAGTATTGCTACTCCAGCTTTTTCGTTTGTTTTCATTTTCATGAAATATCTTTTCCTGTGCCTTTACTTTCATGAAATATCTTTTCCTGTGCCTTTACTTTCAGTCTGTGCATGTATTTTGATCTGAACTGCGTCTCTTCTAAGCAGTACATGTAAGGGTTTTGTTTTCTTATCCATTCAGCCATCCTATGTCTTTTGATTGAAACATTTAGTCCATTTACATTTAAAGTAATTGCTGATATGTAGTAATTGACATTTTATTATTCATACTTTTTATCTTTTTTCTTCTTATTCTTAAAAAAGTCCTTTAAACATTTCTGTAATACTGGTTTGGTGGTGATGAACTCCTTTAGACTTTTCTTGTCTGGGAAGCTCTTTATCTATCCTTTGATTCTAAATGATAGCCTTGCTGGATAGAGTAATCTTGGTTGTAGGTCCTTACTTTTCATCGCTTTGAATATTTCATGCCAATCCCTTCTAGCCTGTAGTTTTTGTTGAAAAATCAGTTGACAATCTAATGGAAGTTCTCTTGTAGGTAACTAACTGCTTTTGTCTTGCAGCTTTTAAGATTCTCTGTTTGTCTTTAACCATTGGCATTTTATTTCTGATGTGTCTTAGAATGAGCCTCCTTGGATTCATCTTGTTTGGGACTCTCTGCGCTACCTGAGCTTGTATGTCTGTGTCCTTTGCCAGGCTAAGAAAGTTTTCCATCATTTCTTTGAATAGGTTTTCAATTCTTTGCTCTCTCTTCTTTTGGTACTCCATTGATGCAAATGTTGGTATGCTTAATGTTGTCACAGAGGCACCTTAAACATTTTTTTTAATTTCTTTTCTTTTTTTATTTATAAAATTTATTTTAAAAGGATATTATTCACATATTGGTGATTTCATTTGTTTTATGGCTCTCGAATAATTTTTTTATTGTTAGTTTCAGGTGTACAGAACAATGCATTAGTTATCCTTTATACCCTTCACACAGAAACAACTCCCCTCCCCCATCTACTGCCTTCCCACCCCTGATATCATGCTTATCTATTACAATTCCATTGACTCCATTTCCACACTCTACTATATGTATATATAATTATAGTTGACATACATTATTATTCAACATCAGCTTCAGAAATACAGTGCAGTGGTCAGGCCTCTACACCGACTATGAAGTAGTCTCCCTAACAAGACATGAGTCCATCTGGCCCCCTCAAAAATATTTACAACATTATTGATTATATTCCCCAGACTGTCTTTTCTATCCCTGAGGTCATATTGCAGTT
>NW_017732166.1:113105-115719 GCF_001890085.2 Hipposideros armiger
TCTAATTCCATATTCAGGAGGTTTCTTCTGTTCTTTTATTTGGGATGTGTTTCTTTGCTTCCCCATTCTGATTTACTATTTGTGTTTACTTCGATGAAATAGGTAGATCCCCTAGGTCTCTCAGTCTTTTCTGGGTAGATTTATGTGGTATATGTCCTTTATATTTGAATTGCTCAGACTCCCTTTTCTCCCATGTGTGTGAGGTGTTCCTTGTGTTATGTGCCTTCTCCTGTTGAGGTCTAGTTTTTATTACTTTTGGCCTGTCAGTAGGTGGGCTTGACTCCCAAGCTGACTAGCTGTGAGGATTAGCTGTGTCCAAAGTTTATAAGCTGTTGTATGAGGGTTGACCCCTCTGATGAGGCTTGGCCCCTATGAGCTCTTGTGCCTGTAGCAATTTCCCTTTGGGTGTGAATCTTGTAGGTCAGATCGTGTAATGCTCTGGTTTTATCTAAAGTTGGTCTCTGGGTGTGATGATTCTTGTCCTTCTTTGGCTGGGCCCCACTGCAGAACGTGTTTTAGGGCAAAACAGATCAACAAGCACAACCACAACAGCCACCAAAGGTAACCAGATACTCTCTGATGTACAAAACAACCATCACCCTACACTCAACATATATAGAAATATCATTCATACACAAGGAGAAAACAAACTAACAGAAACAAGATGACAACAAGAAAAAAAAAACCAAGGAACAAATAGCAGAACAAAATAAAATAAAATATAATCAACTAAAAANAAGTGGAGAAAGTGGACAGCCTTGTCTTGTTCCTAATCTTAAAGGGAATGGTTTCAGCTTTTCCCCATTGAGTATGATGTTAGCTGTGGGTTTATCATATATGGCCTTTATTATGTTGAGATATAATCTCCTATTCCCACTTTGCTAAGAGTTTTTATCATAAATGGCTGCTGTATTTTGTCAAATGCTTTTTCTGCATCTATTGATATGACCATATGATTTGATTTTTATTTTTGTTGATGTTGTATATCACATTAATTGATTTGCGGATGTTGAACCACCCTTGCATATTAGGGATGAAACCAACCTGTCATTATATATGATCTTTTAATATATTGCTGAATTCTGTTTGCTAAGATTTTGTTGAGGATTTTTGCATCTACATTCATCAGAGATATCGGCCTGTAGTTTTCCTTTTTTGTATTGTCTTTGTCTGTTTTGGGGATCAGGGTGATCGTGGCTTCATAGAAAGAGTTTGGGAGCCTTCCCTCCTTCTGGATTTTTTAGAATAGTTTAAGAAGAATAGGTAATAATTCTTTTTTAAATGCTTGGTAAAATTCACTAATTTGAGCCCTTTCTCTTTTTCTTTTGATGAATCTAGCTACAGGCTTGTCAATTTTGTTTATCTTCTCAAAAAAACAGCTCTTGGTTTTGTTGATCTTTTGTATTGTTTTTCTGGTCTCTATTTTGTTTATTTCCTCTCTGGTCTTTATTTTCTCCTTCCTGTGCTCCCTTTGGGCTTATTTTGCTGTTCTTCTTCCAGCTCCCTGAGGTGTAAGGATAACCTGTTGACTTGAAATTTTTCTTGCTTCTTTAGGTACGCCTGCCCTGCTATGAACTTTCCTCTTAGGACTGCTTTTGCTGCATCCCAGAGATTTTGGGTTGTGGTGTTTTCATTTTTGTTTGTCTCCTTGATCTCATTTTTGACCCACTTTTGCTATTTAATAGCATGTTATTCAACCTCCATGCATTTGTGAGCTTTCCGGATTTCTTCTTGTAATTGATTTCTAATTTCATAGCATTGTGGTTGAAGAAAACGCTTGATATGATTTCAATCTTCTTAAATTTATTGAGACTTGTTTTGTGCCTAACATGTGGTCTATCTTGGAAAATGACCTGTGTGCACTAAAGAAGAATGTATATTCCATAGCTTTGGGATGAAATGCTCTGAAAATATCATTTAAATCCAGCTGGTCTAAAGTGTCATTTAAGGCCACAGTTTCCATGTTGATTTTCTGTCTGGAGGATCTGTCCATTGGTGACAGTGGCGTGTTGAAGTCCCCTACTATAATAGTGTTACTGTTGATCTCTGTCTTTATGTCTGTCAAAATCTGTTTTATATATTTAGGGGCTCCTATGTTAGGTGCATAGATGTTTACTAGAGTTATGTCCTCTTGTTGGATCGATCCCTTTAATATTATGAAGTGCCCTTCTTTGTCCTTCATTTTTTTCTTCAATTTAAAGTCCATTTTATCTGATATAAGTATCGCTACTCCAGCTTTTTTCTAGGTTCCATTTGCATGAAATATCTTACTCCATCCCTTTACTTCAGTCCATTTACATTTAATGTGAATATTGATAGGTGCATAGTTATTGCCATTTTGTTATTTGTGTTCCTGGTCTTCCTTAGTTAGGTTGTTTTTCTCTTTCCTCTGCTTAAAGCAGCCCTTTTAACATTTCCTGCAATGCTGGCTTGGTGGAAATGAATTCCTTTAGCTTATTATTTTCTGGGAAGTTCTTTATCTCTCCTTCAATTTTAAATGATAACCTTGCGGGATAAAGCAATCTAGGTTGTAGGCCTCTGTTTTTCATCACTTTGAAGACCTCCTGCCACTCCCTTCTGGCCTGCAGAGTTTCTGTAGAAAAGTCTGCTGATA
>NW_017732166.1:117639-130060 GCF_001890085.2 Hipposideros armiger
AAAAAAAAACTAAAAATACTAATAAAATAGAAAAATCCAAAACAACCAACACAAGCTTGATCAATGAAAAAAAAACAACCCAAAACATCCAAGAGAACCCAATTAACAATAACAATATAACACACCAAAAGAGAAACCAAAACTGAAAACAAACGATAAAAAATAAATAAAAAAAGAGAGAGAGAAAAAACAAGAAATAACCAGTACCAATCTTGGCTGAATTCCTCCAAGCTTTCCCCAGGTTTTCCTCTGCTATACACACACTCCTGTGTGTCTTGTGGGGGCAGAGCCAGCTGCCTGGCACCTAGAGTGAGTCTGGTAATGCAGATCTATTTTAGATGAGTGGAGTTATGAGGTGTGATTGGTAGTTTTTTTACAAAGTCAGTGTTATTTCTGCTCCCGCCTATCCAGAGGCACTCTGATTTCTGTGCAGCCAGAGGACTGGATGTGCGTCTTCGGTGCTCTTTCCACTGGGGGCTGTTGTGGGGTAGGTGGGTGGAGATTTCAGAGCTGCTGGTAGGCCTTCCTGTGTCTCAGCAGCCAAAGTTGTTCTGCTTCCCAAGCCACCCAGGAAGGTGGGGGCGGGGATGGAGTGCTTAGTAGCCCACTCCTGCAGCCTCTTCTCATATAAATTACTCAACCCCCAGGGAGTTGAAGTACCTTTGTTCTGACTTACTCCCCTCTTCAGGAGTCAGCCTCAGGCTCTGGCAGGGAGAGGGCCAAAGTTTCTGAGGGAGGGTGGGGGGGTGCACTTATCTATGCAGTTTATTTATTTTTCCTGTCTAAGAGAAAAAGGAAAAAAAAAAGAGAAAAAGAAAAGGAAAAAGAAAAAAGCCCCCTCCAACGCTCCCGCAGAGCCCCTGCTGCTTTCAAGGGGCCTCCCTTGGCAAGACCGCTTGTGTCTCCACAGCTGTGGGGTGCGTGCTGTGTCTCCACGCTTCTCACTTCCCTCTTCTCCTGCTCCCCAGTTTGATATTTCTGCCTCAGAAACTGCACGCCCTGTGGCTCCTGTGGCACTCCGGGCAGGACGGTTGGCCCAGAGGCTGAGCTTGCCCTGGTGCTGCAAACCACTTTGCCTTGTCCTGGATTCCCACAGCTCCGCAGCCGTGGGCGTGACGGACTGTGCCTCCGCTCACGCACTTCTCTCTCCTTTCCGCTTCACTCCCAGCCTGAAGATTCTGCTTTGGCCCAGGCTGGAGGTGTAGGGAGCTAGCCACGGGAACTCTCTGATATGCTCTCTGAGACCCTGAGTCTCAGCAGCCATGGCTGTAGGCTGTGCCTTCATGCACTTCGCCTCCCTCTTCCCCCACTCGCCTGGTCTGCCCATCTTTAAATAATCAGCGTGGGAGTCCCTTTGCTGCTCAGCATGCTTGGTAGAGGTTTGTTTGCTGTGCTCTAGCTGTTCGAATTGCTGTACTTTCCAGGGGACAACTCAGGGAGCCCTCCTCACCACCACCATTTTTCAGACTCTCCTTTAATTTCTTTTCTTTTTGCTGTTCTGATTGGGTGTTTTCTGTTACTTTACCTTCTAAATTGCTCATTCAAATCTTTGCTTCACCTAATCTACTGTTGATTCCTTATAATGCACGCTGTATTTCAATTATTATATTCTTTATTTTTGACTGGTTCTTTTTTATGTTTTCTATCTCCATTTTTATGTTTCTTATCTCTTTGTTGAGGTTCTCACTGAAATCACTGAGCATCCTTATAACCATTGTTTTAAACGCTGCACTAGTAAATTGCTTGTCTCCATTTAGTTTAGTTCTTTTGGGGGGATCTTTGTTCTGTTCATTTGGGACATATTTTTCTGCCCATTTTGCCTGCCGCCCTATGTTTGTTTCTATGAATTAGGTACAGCTGCAATGTTTCCCAGTCTTAGTAGAGGGGTTTTATGTAGTACGTGTCCTGTGGGGCCCAGTGGTACATTCTCTCTGGTCACCTGAGCCAGGTGCTGATGGTGTGTCCCATGTGTAGGTTGTGTGTTCCCTCTTGTTGTAGTTCAGCCTTGGTTCCCATTTGCATATCAATGGGAGAGATTGGCCATCATGATAATGGTTGTAAGGACTGGCCAAGACTACAGTGGAGGAGCTGTTGTGCAGGGACTGGCCCTATGGAACAAGGCTCTGGTGTCTGCCTAGTCTGTCCTTTGGGTGTGTTGTCCACAGAGGCAGCTGAATGGTGCTCTATCTCAGTCTGAAGCTGGCTACCCGAAGTGCCTAGCAGGGGCACCACTGGAGGCCAAGTTTAGCTGCACTCTGTGCCCTGCCCCGGGCTACCTAGCATGAGCCACAAAGCAATCCCCAGATGTTAACCACCTGTGCTGGGCTTAGAGGTGTCTGGTAGAGGCTAATCTGCAAACCAAGGCCAACTGCTACCAATGCCAGTCTTGGGATTGCTTAGCAAGTGGTATGGGGCCTACCAAGACTAGATGCTGCTTGTTCAGGGTTTGTGAAACTTTGAGAGGTTTTTTGTTTTGTTTGTTTGTTTTGTGTTTTAGAAAAGTCTGCAACATGAGCAAAGACAGGCTGTTTGTATGGGTAAATCACTGGACATGGCTCAGAGGGGGCCACAAGTTAGGTGGGGTGGGGTCTTAGGGAATCACCAGGGTGAGATAAACACTGTTAGCCAGGTTGATGGAGACTCAGATTTGGCGGCAGCCTAAGTGTGCACACTGCTATGGGAGGTGGAGGGAGACTAAATAAAGGAACAGCGGCTTCTGCTAGTAATTCTGTCTGGAGAATTCTGCTCCTCCAGCCCTCACCCTGAAGCCAGACAATTTAGTTATTCCCTGTATGTCTGTGGCAACTTTCAAGCTGCCACCCCAGCACTGGAGCTCAGAGCAAGTAAATCCATCAGTGACTAAGTCATGCACAGGCCCTTTAAGAAAAATACCTGGGACTCCAGCAGTCCTATGTCTCACTCAGCCACAATATCTGCTGGTTTTTATAGCCAGTAGTTGTGGCATCTTGTCTTCCCATCACTGGAACCCTGGCTGGGGAGTCTTGTGTGAGGCTCAAACCCCTTGCTCCTCGGGGGACCTTTGTGTCCCAGATATCCTGATTTTTAACTTCCACACATGGGTGTGGGTCTAGCCTGTTCTGCCTCTCTGCTCCTCCTACTAGTCTTGATGTGTCTTCTTCTGTATATCCTTAGTTATAGGACTTCTGTTGAGCCAGAATTCAGGTGATTCTCAGTAATGGTTGGTCTGTAGTTTAGTTTTAAATTTGATGTTATTGTGAGAGGAGGCAAGCATAGAATTTACCTACTCCTTCATCTTGACTGGAAATCCAACACTCACTACTTTTTTTTAAAATTAGACACACACACACACACACAAACATATACATTTGTGTTAGAAAGCTCTACATTATTGACTCTTAATAACTTGCTTCTATATTGAAATTTTTAGCCCCCCAAAATAATATTTTACAAAGTGATAGATTTCATCTAAGCATTGTATTGCTTTCTGTTTTCAAATATAAGTGAAGTTTTGAAGAAGTATCTGCTGATAGCTAATAATATTATCTCCAAGAATGTAGACTTATAGCTCTTATTTGACTCTGGAATCACTCACATTATTATGACTCCTATTGTAAAGCACAAATTATGGGTTCAACATAGTTAACTATTCTTTATTACTTATTAAGTACTTCGTAATATGAATAATATGCATTAATTTTAACATATTCATTAATATGTTAATGTTATTAATGAATGTTATAACTAATGCATTATATTATCGTCATGCTTGTCACTTTACAATTTCAAAGTAGTTGCTAATTTTCAATCAAGTCATGGCAACAAAAAAAAGAAAACAAAAGCCAAGGGTCAAGAGATAAAGGAGGTAAGGGGATCCAAATAAATCTATTTTATTGGGAAAAATAAAGTTTTCCAGAAACCTCACCCAAAATTTTTTCACTATTTTCACTTATTTTCTCTGAATGGTGGCACATGGTCACTCCCTCTTGAAGTATTTCAAGAGAAGAGGATTGGAGATGGGGGCTCCAACTAACTACCCAACCGCACCTGCCACATTTGTTCTTTTATATAATTCAATTCTCTCTGATCACAGGCCAACCCTTCAGAATGCCTTTCTTGCCAGCCCATTTAGAGTAGCAGACTACTTCTTTATGCTCTGATTGATTCTTGCAATGTTGTAAGCACTGAAAATAGAGCAGTGCACAAAACACACAAAATCTCCCTTTCTGGGCTTACAGTACCTATGTGTTTTCTTCATGAAGTTCTCAAAATTATAGTTTTTGTTTACTTGCTGTCTCCTCTTTAGCATCTAATATCCAAAAGAGTAAGGACTTTGTTTTATTGACCTCTGCATTCATAATGCTTAGAACAAAGTCACTTGTATACAAAATATATACAAATGTATATTGAATAAATGAATTACTGAATAAGAAAATGAGACTTGGGGATTTTAAGAATGTTTACCCAAGATTAAACAGTTAATAAGTGGAAAAGCTATTATTTTAAGAATCTCTGACACAAAAGATATATTATCTCTTAAAATTCTATATCAGATCCTCCCTCTCAATCTGTAGTGCCAAAGTTACTGCCATTGATGTGTTGACTGGTACTGGCTCAGGAAAGTCAATTATGAGCATCAATCTCCAATTTGGTGACATAATGTTGGTAACTCAAAACAGGGCTATGTTGGGAGTATTTACCTCATGGAAATTGGCAGATGACACAAATCAGGGCGTTTTCCCCCTGATAGAGCTGGTTATTAAATATTTTCCATCAAACCATTGGGTATTTTTTCCCATCCCAATTTTTTGTCTCTGTTAATGTTGAAAGTACTTCATGAGCTATCCAGACTTGTCTCCCTAAGAGCAGGCCTTGATTTGCTGCTTTTGTGGAACTCACTGAATTTTCAGCATGGTGCCCTCTTCTTGCATTCGCCACTTTCCAAATCTCTCAATCTTTGAACAAGGATCACAGCCCAATAGGTGTAGGGAAAAAAAGTAACTAAAAATTTGACTATTCAGCAAACAAATCAGGCAAGATCACTAGAGTGTAGGTGGGGGAAAAGAACAACAGAATATTTAACCAGCTTTGTATCTATAAAAATGGGCAGGGGCAGAATATTTATTGAAAGACAGTGCTTGGTTAGCAGTCCGAGGCTTGCTCTGAGGAAGCATAAGTCCTTTTGTCCTTTTTACATGAGGATTGTTAGTGCTAAAATGACTCTACTTGTTATTTCCACAGGGGATATTCAGTCAAACTTGTACTCTAAAAGAGCAAATATCTAAATAAAAATTATATGGGAATGCTGTAAAATAATTCATAAAGCAGTCTCTTCCATTTTAAAATTAAATACACGCAATATGTTTGTTTTATTCTATTTTGTTCTTGCTTTTCAGAGTATATCCTTGATCCAGGCATATAAATTATAATTTCTCTTTCTGCCATACAGTTTTTTTAAATGTTAATAATAATTAGATTTCCAACAATAATCTTTAGGTATTCATAAATTACATTTTTTTCCATTTGTTATGCCTCTCTCATTCATTCTCTCATAGTCTGGGTTAGATTGCCCCACAGTCCTCCCAGATATGTAAAGGATAACCTGGGAAGAAAATTGGGGAGGAAGCAATAATTGCATCTACTAAGGCCTTGACATCATGGTGGCAGTCCCACGTTATTGTAATAATGTGTGTGGTGTGCTCTGATGGTAATAGACAAAGATAGAAATTATGATTAACATTATATATAAAGCAATATCTATATTTCTGGTGATTTATATTTACTAGCTCAGTCAATTACCACAGCAGCCACTATCATTTGTATTATGAGTCAATTTTTGTTTTAAGTAAAAAAACTAAAGTTCCAGGCTCCATAAAACTTGCCTATAGTCACACAACCAGGAAGTTGCAAAAAACTGGAATTCAAAAACAGCCCATGAAAGTTCATGTGTCTTCTATTACACAATGCTGCCTCCAATAAAGATAGCACACTAACTGCTCCTCATTCTACTATAATTAAAAAAAAGAAAGAAGTCACTACCAAAATGTGACTCACCACATTTCCCTTGGAAAGCTAACTTGTAAATCCACCAAGAAAAACCTATATTCATCTATGGCCAACTCAGGGATATCTTGCAATGGGCTGTTATCTGCAGGAATCATAAGAAATCCAACATAAGTATCAAAGCCAGAATTCAAACACAGGTTTGTCTGACTCTGTTTGCTGTTTTCACCCATCATGTTTCTTCCATTAATGCAAAAAAGAAGGAAAGAAAGAAAATAAAGAATGAAAAGAAAGAAAGAAAGAAGAAAGAAAGAAATATACCCAATATTACATAGAAATGGAATACTTTTTAACTACATGTGTTTATTAGAGTTGTGTGTGTGATTTGATGCAGCTGTAATTCTTGGGACAGAGATTTACATGGAAAAAATTCTCAGGGCCAGACATCTGGGAAAATCTAGCTGCCAAATTATTTTAATAGATTAGTCCCATCTCCCTACTTGCAAGCTTAAGAAAGGAAAAGTAAGCAAACTTTTAAATTCTGAAACAAAACAATATCAAAAGCCTCATGGTCTCCCCACAGTGACACATTCAAGCTTTCTTCAGTGTCACTTACTCTCTCCCCATCTATGAGTTAGTTCCCTGACATCAACTGCTGAGCTTATTTGTCAAAGACTTCTACTAACCCAGTGTCTCCTGTTTGGAATTATTTCCTTGATGTATAGCTCTGCTCTTTCTTTAGTGTACCTTCCTAGAAAGCCACACCTGCAATTTCTTTGAAGTTCCCCTGTAATCCAAGAATACCATCAATAGACTCTCAGACATGGTGTCATAAAATACTCTCCAACTCCAGTATCCTTTCTTCCTTTCAACAGTAAGATTACAGGGTCCTTTTGTAGGAGGGTTCCAGATACTACCAATTGTTCCTCTTAATTAGTAGGCACAAAAAATCCATTTCAGCAAAAGCTTTCAGAGTCAACTGCTAATCTCAACTCCTCATCTCAAATAAACCTATGTATTTAGTTCTCAAAAAAATCACATTTGCAGGAGTCTTGACTTCAATTTTCTAAAGAAAGCTAGAACCTATAGGAGCACAGGGAACTAGGCAGAAAGGGAAAGCTGGTTCAGAGATCAGTTCCTTCTTTGGTTAGTTCAATTAAGCCATGTCTTCCACAATTAAAAGAACACACAATCTTGGCAAACAGCCAGGAACAATATACAATATACAGTCAGGAATGGTATATTTCTAAAAGTACTACAAGTAAATAAGTTTATCTTGGCTATGAAGTAATCTAGGCTTAAGTCTTCACTCTACTATATGTTGGGCAAGGTACCTTAATCTCTTCTAAAACCTTAGTTTTCTCATTTGTAAAATAGCCCATAGAGCTGATGAGGATTAAATAAGATGATATTTCTAAAGTGCTTAGCACAAAACCAACCACATACTTTTCAAAGAACATTAGTTACAATGGTTTATTTTTACATAATTTTACATATACCCTTTGGCATGTTACTGTTTCCAGCGAGTATCTGTGACATAGGTAGATAAAACTCTGACTAATAATCTTGAGTATATCAGAGATTAAAGAGTATCCCTCTTATAATGAACTTTGCCTATCCCTGTTGATTCTGTACCTAATCATCAGGCTCCAGTTCATGGAATTTTCTTGCCAAAATTTCCTAAAGGAAAGCTGCACTGGTTATAAGAATAAACTACTTCCTGGCCCTAGCTCCCTGACCCTTCTTAGTAATTGTATTCTTGACACAGAAGTGATTCTCCCCCTCATTATATTCTAGAACCTTCCGGCAGCTAGCCGGTGACTGGACTTGGAGCTGAGCTAGCTGCACCCTCCACAACTAAGATTCAAGGGCAACAACTTGGCTGTTCCCCTTCCCCAATTCCCCAGCATTGTTCCCCTCCCCCAATTCCCCAATAAAATCTTTAAAAAAAACAAAAATGAAAAACCTGTAATTTATTAATTTTATTCTGAACTTTCTGGCACACAAGGCATAAAAAATATTAAAGTGTTTCTATAATTTTAATTATCTTTTAAAGTTAATAAGAAAATAAAACTATAATGAAAAATGTAATGCAGCTATTAAACAGACATGTAACTCACAGTGGTCTTGGAAGACTGAGGAACATAGTCTTCTGGACAACCAATGGAGCAGGAAAGCAATATACAGCCAAGCACATAAAGTGGAAGTTAGAGGAGGTAGGGACAAGATGGAGATAAATTCTCACATCAAAGAGAAGATTCTTAGAGTAATGTCAGCAGCATGGTCTGGGTCTCTCTCCTTGAAGTTACAACAAGTTGGACAGCTATAATTCAACAAAGAATTCCCTGTGCAACACACAAACACATCTGAGAGATCCTCACATTGAAACATCTGAAGATGGGTATATTGAAGGAAACAGGGAAGGAAGAAAGGGGAAAAGACAGAAATAGGTGCTACAGGTGCAACCCAGAGCTCACTGCAGGGCTCAGTATCAGGGGAGGAGTCAGATTACAGCATACTTACTCTTCAGCCCAACGGGGAAGAGAGGTAAAATCAACATTATTGCCTGAGTGGTCAGCATATACTGTTGGCTGAACCGAGTGACAGAGGCACACATGGAACACAAAGGTGCAGCAGCTGTAGTATAACAGCCACCATTACCAGGCAGAAAACAAAGGCACAGACACATAACCACCTCCCCTCACCTCTCAGAGCTCACCGCCCCTCATTCTCCCAGAGCTCAGAGTGAGTCCTAGCAGAAGCTGTTGAAGTAAAAGTGTCAGGTTACAGAGCACAATATGTGCAGACCAGAAGACTGGAAAGGCAGAAGCATTTCTCCCTGAGCAGCAGGTGCACACTGCAGCTAATCCCAATGACAGAGACAGAGACAGAGAGGAGTGGCAGCAGAGGTCTGTCAGCTGTCATTACTGGGAGGAGAACAAAGACACAAATGCACAACATGGACTCTCTCAGGCCACCCCATCCTCACCTATCACAGTGGAACCTAGAGGAGGCACCTGGAACACCTCAGAAAATACTGCATTGCTGGCAACATCTAGTTGTAGGAAGTAAGGCTGTTTTTTTGTGAGCCCAGAACTTCATTGCCCACCACATTCCACCACAGAGTTGGTGCCCTGAGAGTGAGGTGACCTGGTCACAGAGGGTACGTCAACCTTCCCAGGAAATAGATGGCATGTTCCACAGCTGAGGCAACACAGCCCCACAGAGATCCTGGAAATTACAGCAGTGCAAGTAAGAAAAAATAAAAATTAGCACGTAAGCACCACCTAATAGAAAACAAAAGAAACACCTCTTCTTATCAACCTGTTAAATAGAGAAGTGTCAGTCTTTAAGAAGAGCACATTTCATTCCCATAAACACCTAAGAGAAAAATAACCTATTAAACACAATGAATAAACAAAGTAACAAGATAGCTGAGAAACATAATGAACAATCTCTAGAAAATAAGCTTAAAGGCATGAACATATGTGATTTAAATGACAGAGAATTCAAGGTTGTAAAAATTCAACAAGATACAAGAAAATGCACAAAGGCGGTTCTAGGAGCTCAAGAATGAAATCAACAAACAAATGAAGCATTTTACCAAAGAGATTAAAATTACAAAAAAGAACCAAACAGAAATTCAGCAGCTAAAGAATTCAAAGAAAGAGATGAAGAATGAACTACCAGGCTTAGGAAGTAGAGAAGATGAATTGGAGGAAAGAATTAGTGATATCAAACAACAACAACAAAATCTAGAAGACACAACTGGATGATGAGAGAGATTTGAGAGTAAAAACAAACAAACAAAAAAAGTGAACGGTGGAATCTAAAAAACTGAACGAACGGGCAAAGTAAACAGAAATAGTCTCAGAAATATAGAGAAAAACTGATGGTTGCTAGCAGGGAGGGGGGTGGGGATGAGGGAAAAGGAGAAGGGATTAGACAGCAAAAATAGATAACTACAATAATACCACCAGTGATATGAAAGACAGTTCGGGGAATATAATTAATAATGTTGTAAATATTTTGTAGGGTGTCAGATGGTCACATGTCTTGTTAGGGAGACCACTTCATGGACAGTGTAGAGGCTTGATCACTACACTGTACACCTGAAGCTGATGTTGTATAATATTGTATGTCAACTATAATTAAATATAGATAGATAGATAAATAGATAGATAGATAGATAGATAGATAGATAGATAGATATGGGATGTGGAGTATAGTGTGGGGGTGAAGTCAATGGAATTATAATAGATATGTATGATATGGGGGGGAGTGGGGGCGGCAGATTGGGGAAAGGGGGTTGTCACTTTGAGGGGTAAAAAGTATAACTATTGTACTGTGTTGTACAGCTGAAACTAATTTTAAAAAATGCATTATCAAAAAAGAAGTGAATGAACTTTATGAGAACTATCTGACTCCATCAGAAAGAGCAATAAAAAAATAATGGCTATACCAGAAGGAGAAAAGAAGGAGAAGAGACTAGACAGACTATTCACACAAATAATTGACAAGAGCTTCCAAAATCTATGGAAATAACTGGATGCTCGAATCCAAGAAACAAACAGAACAACTATTATTTCCAAAAAGACATTCTCCAAAGCACATTATATTGAACCTGTGAAAAATTAATGACAAATGGAGATTTCTAAACGCAGCCAGAGAAAAGAAGATAGTAACCTTAAAAAAAATACCATTAGATTATCATCAAATTTTTAGCAGAAACCTTACAAGCAAGGAGAGAGTGGAATCAAGTATTCAAATTATTGAAAGGGAGAAATCACCAGCCAAGAATAATTTACTCAGCAAAGTTCTTCTGTACATATGAGGAAGAAATAAGACTTTTTCATTTATACAAAAATTGACAGAATTTACTGCCACAATATCAGCATTACAGGAAACACTGATGAGTGTTCCTATATTTAAAACAAAAAAGACAAAAAAAATTCTAACTATGGTACTTGTATACTTAATTTTTTGATAGTGGCTGTACCAATTTACATTCCCACCAGCAGTGTATGAGAATCCTTTCCCTCCACAGCTTTTCCAACACTTCTTACTACTGTCTTGTTTATAATAATCATTCTAACATATGTGAGGTGGTATCTCATTGTAGTTTTGCATCTCATTTGATTTGCATGTCCCTAATAGCTAGTGATGTTGAGCATTTTTTCATCTATCTGTTGGCTGTTTGTATGTCTCCTTGGGTATTTATCAAAAACTCAAAAAACACTTATCCATAAAAATATATATAACCCTATGTTCAGTGCAGCATTATTCACAGTGGCCAAGACATGGAAACAATTAATGTCCTTCAATAAATGATTGAATGAAGAAGATATGGTACATATATACAATGGAATATTACTCAGCCATAAGAAAAGGTGAAATACTGCCATTTGTGACAACATGGATGGATCTAGAGATTATCAAGACAGAAATATATGACTTCACTCATATTTGGGCTATAAAACTGAAAGCAACAAACAAGCAAAACAAACAAACAAGCAAAAACTCATAGACACAAACAGTAGTTTAGTGGTTACTATGGGATAAAGGGGAGGGGTAGTAAAAGAGAAAAAAGAGGGTCAAATATATGGAGATAGAAGGAGACCTGACTTAGGGTGGTGAACACACAATGCAATATATACTTGATGATGATGTATTATGGAAATCTACACTTGAAACCTATATAATTTTACTTACCAATATCACCCCAATAAATTTAATAAAAAAGAAACAATTTTTTAAAACAATATAAACTATGTATAAGATGACTAACAAAAAAAAAACAGAAGCAGGAAATTGCAACCCTTGCTCAGAACAAGATAATATATACTTCCATATAACATAAATGTTAAAGGAGGAAAAAACCTTTAAAAGGGAAAAGGGGAGAAGGAGGAGACAATAGCTACTGCAATTTGGTAATGACCTCACAGCATAAAAAGGGGGTAATTAACAACAATAAAAATATAAAAGGGGAATAGGTAAAGGTCTGAATTCAAACAGGGGCATGGAGATAAGATGCAATCAGAAGGAAAAGGACTACTGTATATATGAAACTTTCTTTTACATAAACCTAATGGTAGTGACAAAAAATATATATGTATAGAATTGAGATTCATAATCAAAAGAGGAAACAGAGGGGGAAAAGTCATAGAATACATCTTTAAAATGATAGACAGAAACACAATGGAAAAGAAGCACTGGAAACACAGAAATATCAGAAAACAAAAATAAAAAGGCGATAGGAAATCCTCACATATCAATAACCATGCTGAATGTAAATGGACTGAACTCATTAATAAAAAGCACAGAGTAGAGGGTTGGATTAAAAAACAAAACCCGGGCTAGCAGAGTGGCGCGATGGTTAAGAACTGGCTTGGGATGCCAGAGGGCCCTGGTTCGGATCCCACATATGAGGGCCAGTGAC
>NW_017732166.1:130100-136585 GCF_001890085.2 Hipposideros armiger
TGAACAACAGCTCAACCTGGAGCTGGACTGCCGTGAGTCACTGATGACAGCGTAGGCTGCAGCCCCTGCTGCAGTGGGTTGCCATGGGTTACCGTATGTAGCCAGCAGCCAGCGTGAGCGGCCAGCAGCCGCAGTGAGTGGCCGTCCAGAAGCCGGCGATTGATCTGCCTCGCCCGGGAAGAGCGCAATGATGGTGCCAACTTGGGCCAGTGAAGCAACGTCCTCCACAACTAGACTGAAGAAGAAAACGATAGCAACTTGTCTGTTCCCCTTCCCCCAATTCCCCAGCACTGTTCTCATCCCCCCCAATTCCCCAATAAAAATCTTTAAAAAAAAAACAAAAACAAACAAACCCCAACTATATGCTGCCTTCAGTATACACATCTCAGCTGCAAGGACAAACAGAGGCTCAAAGTGAAGGGGTGCAAAATGATACTCCAAGAAAATGACATCCAGAGAAAAGCGGATATAGCTGTACTTATATCGGACAAAATAGATTTCAATATAAAAAAGGTAACAAAACACAAAGATAGACATTTACAATGATAAAGGGACAAAACATCAAAAAGATATAACAGTTACTAATATATATGTATCCAACCTCAGAGCATGAAAAAAATATATAAAGCAACTATTAACAGAACTGAAGGGAAAAACTAAAAAAACCCCACAATTATAGTAGGAAACCTAAATACCATATTCAGAGCTATGGATAGATCATCCTAACCAATAATCAATAAGGAAACAAAGGCCTTAAATGACACATTAGACCAAATGAACATAACCAACATTTACAGAACTTTTCACCCCAGAACACCAGATTATACATTCTTCTCTAGTGCACATGAAACAGTCTCAAAAATAGACCATAGGGACTGGCCGAGTGGCTCAGTTGGTTAAGAGTTGGCTTAAGAGCACAAGCTCTGAGCAACAGGGCCACCAGTTGGATTCCCACATGGACCAGTGACGCTGCGCCCGAGCTGAGCTGTCACTGAGCTGCCAACAGGTGGCAGGATAGCTCAGCTGATGTAACAACAAGATTGCCTGTTCCATGGTGGGCTATGCCCAACCACAACTAAGACTGAACTTGGCACCTTGAGCTGAGCTGCCACCAAATGGCTCAGTGGATAGAGTGTGCGCACTTAACAACAAGGCTGCTGATTCGACTCCCGCCTGGGATGGTGGCTACACCCACCCGCAACTAAGAGTGAACACAGCACGTTGAGCTTAGAGGCACGAGCTGCCCACAGGAAGCCAGATGGCGACTGGTGCCCTCCACAATGAAGATTGAAGAACAACAACTTGGCTGGTCCCCCTCCACAATTCCCCAACATTGTTCCCCTCCCCCAATTTCCCAATAAAATCTTAAAAAAAAATAGACCATAGGTTGGGACACAAACTTAGCCTCAACAAATTTAAGAAGACTGAAATCATAACAAGCATATTCTCTGACTACAATGCAAAAACAAAAAACCAAACAAACAAAAAAACAGAAAAATCGCAAATTTGTGGAGATTAAACAACATTCTTTGGAAGAATAACTGAGTCAATGAAGAAATAAAAGAAGAGATCAAAAGCTACATAGAGACAAGTGAGAATGACAATGGACATATCAAAATTTTGGGAATGCAGCAAAAGTGGTTATAAGAGGGAAGGAAGTTTATAACATTATAGACCTACCTAAAAAAACAAGAATAATCTCAAATAAACTACCTAACATTTCACTTTAAAGGACTAAAAACAAAGGAATAAATGTAGCCCAAATTCAGAAGAAAGAAAATACTAACAAATAGTAAAAAATTAAACAAAAAAAGACAACAGAAAAATTAAAGCAAATAAAGTTGATTCTTTAAAAGATTTTAAAAAATGACATACCTCTGACTAGACTCACTAAGGATAAAAGAGAAAAGATTCAAATAAACAAAATCAGAAATGAAAAAGAAAAAGTTACAATGGAAACCACAGAAATACAAAGGACTATACAAGAATATGGTGAAAAACTATAGACCAAATTCAATAACCTAGATGAAATGCACAAGTTCTTAGAAATATATAACTTTCCTAGACTAAATCATGAAAAGCTGAACAATATAAATAGACTGAGCAAGAGTAAAAAAATTGAAAGAATCATCACAAATCTCCCAGAATGTAAAAGTCCAGGAATAGATGGCTTCACTAATGAATTCTACCAAACACTCAAAGAAGACTTAATACCTGTCTTTCTCAAACTTATCCAGAAATTTAGAGAAGAGGAAATACTTCCTAACTCATTTTATGAGACCAACATTATTCTGATATCAAAACCTGGTAAAGATAACACACACACACACACACACACACACACACACACACACACACACACTACAGACCAATATCTGTGATGAATATAGATGCAAAAATCCTTTACAAAATACTAGCAAATCCAATACAACAATACATTAAAAAGCTTATACATCATGATCAACTGGCGTTCATCCCACGGGCACAAGGATGTTTCAACATACACAAATCAATCAATGTGATACACCACATAAACAAAATAAAATATAAAAATCATGTTATAACAATAGATGCAGAAAAAGCATTTGACAAGATGAAACATCCATTTATGATTAAAGAACTTAATAAAATGGGTATAGAAGGAAAATACCATAACATAATAAAGGCCATATGTGACAAAACCTCAGCTAGTATCATAATTAATGGTGAAAAATTGAAGCCTTTTTCTCTGCATTTGGAAACAAGACAGGGCTATCCCTTCTCACCACTGTTATTCACCATACTATTGGAAATCTTAGCCAGAGCAATCAGGCAAGAGAAAGGAATAAAAGGTATCTGAATTGAAAATGAAGAAGTTAAATTGTCACTTTTTGAAGATCACATGATTCTTTATATAGAAAACCCTAAAGACTCCATCAAAAAACTATTGGAAACAAAATGAATACAGTAAAGTTGCAGGAGAGAAAATCAATGCACAAAAATCCATTGCATTCCTACATACTAACAATGAAATTTCAGAGAGAGAAATGAAAACAATTCCTATTGCAATTGCAACAAAAAGAATAAAATACCTAGGAATAAACTTAACCAAGGATGTGAAAAACCTACACACTGAAAACTCTAAGACATTTTTAAAAGAAATCGAACAAGACACAAAGAATGAAAAAACATTCCATGTTCATGGATTGGAAGAATCAACATAGTAAAAATGGCCATATTACCAAAAGCAATATACAGATTTAATGCAATCCCCATAAAAATCCCTATGTCATGTTTTAAAGAAATAGCACACAAAAAATCAGCAGATTTCTATGTAGCCACAAGAGACCCTCAACAGTCAAAGCAATTCTAAGTAAAAAGAATAATGTTGGAGGTATCACACTTCCTGACTTCAGCTTGTACTACTGAGCAACAATAATCAAAACAGTATGGTATTGACAGAAACACAGACACACAGACCAAAGGAATAAAATTTAAAACACAGAAATAAAGCAACATAAATATGGACAGATAATTTTCGACAAAGGAGCCAAAAACATACAATGGGGGGAAGAAGGAAAAAAACAAACGAACAGCCTCTTCAATAAATGGTGCTGTGAGAATTGGAAAGCACGTGCAAAAGAATGAAACTAGACTGCTATCTGTCACCATGTACCAAAATAAACTCAAAATGGATCAAAGACTTAAACATAACACCTGAAACAGTAAACTGCATAGAAGAAAGGATAAGTACTGAACTTATGGACCTTGGGTTCAAAAAGGATTTTATGAATTTGACTTCAAAGGAAAGGGAACTAAAAGCTAAAATCAATGAATGGGACTATATCAAACTGAAAGCTTTTGCACTGCAAAAGAAACCATCAACAAAACAAAGAGGCAACTAACCAAATGAGAGAAGATATTTGCAAACAATGCCTCCAATAAAGGGCTGATATCCAAAATACATAAAGAAGCCATACAACTCAACAACAACAACAAAACAAACAATCCAATTAAAAAATGAGCAGATGACCTGAACAGACACATTTCCCAAGAAGACATACAAACGGCCAACAGATACATGAAAAAATGTTTAACTTCACTAGCTATTAGGGAAATGCAAATCAAAACCATAATGAGATATCACCTACACCTGATAGAATGGCTATCCTCAACAAGACAAATAATAATAAGTACTGGAGAAGATGTGGAGAAAAAGGAACTCTCATACATTGCTGGTGGGAATGTAAACTGGTAAAGCCACTATAGGAAACAGTATGGCAGTTCCTCAAAAAATTAAGAATAGAATTACCATATGAGCTAGCTATCCTTCTTCTGGATATCTACCCAAAAATATCTGAAAACATTTATCCTAAAGATTAATGTACCCCCATGTTCATTGCAGCATTATTTATGGTGGCCAAGAGAAGAAACAACCAAATTATCCTTCTATAGATGACTACAGAAGATGTGGTATACATACACAATGGAATACTACTCAGCCATAAGAAAAGATGAAATAGTGACACTTGGGATAGATCTTGGATATTATTATGGATAGATCTTGATATTATTATGCTAAGCGAAATAAGTCAGACAGAAAAAAGTCAAGAACCATATAACTTCACTCATATATGGGATCTAAAACTAAAAACAAGAAAGGAACAAGATAAACAAAGAAACAAAAACTCATAGATACAGTCATAACCACAGATTAGTGGTTACTACAAGTAAAGGGGGGCAGAAGGGTGGTAGAAGAGGAAAAAGGGGATCAAATAGAAGGTGGTAGAAGAACTG
The DNA here is from genome assembly GCF_001890085.2 of Hipposideros armiger. Classification (NCBI taxonomy): domain Eukaryota; kingdom Metazoa; phylum Chordata; class Mammalia; order Chiroptera; family Hipposideridae; genus Hipposideros; species Hipposideros armiger. Next base: position 134,877 of record NW_017732166.1, read on the forward strand.
ACTCTGGATGGTGCACACACAATGTGATATACACATGATGTATTACAGAATTGTACACTTGACACCTATGTAATTTTACTAACCATTGTCACCCCAATAAATTTAAACTAATTAATTAATTAATTTTAAAAAGAACTAGTAGAACAAACTTAAAATATATAAGAAATTGTTTATTTAGTCCCAATAAATCAGCAATTACATTAAATTTAAATGAAGTAAATGCTAAAATTTAAAGACAAAAATTATAACATTAGACTTTTTTTTAAGATTGGGGGAGGGAACAGCGTTGGGGAATCGGGGAAAGGAAACACACAAATTGCTGTTCTTTTGTTCTTCAGTCTAGTTGTGGAGGACGTCGCTTCACTGGCCCATGTAGGTATTGTGATCATTGTGCTCTTCACTGCTGAAGCAGATCGGTTGCCAGCCATTGGACGACCGCTCACGGTGGCTCAAGGCAGTTCATGCTGGCTACTGACCACTAATGTCAGCTTACAGCAGCCCCACTGCAGCCTACGCTGTTGCCAGTGACTCACGGCAGCCCAGCTCCAGGTCGAGCTGTTGTTCACCATTTTAGCTGTAGAGGGTGCAATATCACTGGCCCATGTGGGATCCGAATTAGCGGCCCTACTGCAGAGAGCTCGCGTTCTCAAGCCAACTCTTTTTTTTTCTTTTAATTATTTTTTATAATGAAACACATTTTTTAGAATGAGTTTCAGCTGTACAACACAGTGAAATAGTTATACTTTTTACCCCTCGAAGTGAAAACCGCCCTCCCCCAACCCACCACCCCATTCCCCTGAATATCATACATATCTATTACAATTCCCTGGATTCCACTCCCACACTATACTCCACGTCCCATGAATATATATATATATATATATATATATATATATATATATATATATATATATATTGACCACCTGACACCCCACAAAATATTCACAACGCCATCAATTACATTCCTCGAACTCTCTTTCACATCCCTGTGGCAACACTGCAGCTACGTATTTATGCTGTCCAACCCCCTCCCCCTCTCCCCATCCCCACCCCCTCCCAACCAATAGCCATCAGTTGCTCCTCAATATCTCCGAGACCACCTCAGCCCATTTTGCTCGTTCATTCAGTTTTTTAGATTCCACATATAAGTGAAATCATATGGTATTTGTCTTTCTCCAACTGACTTATTTCACTTAACATAATAGTCTCTAAGTCCATCCATATCGTCCCAAATGGTACGATTTCATTCTTCTTTATAGCGGAGTAATACTCCATTGTATAAATGTACCACAGTTTCTTAACCCAGTCATCTACCAATGGGCATTTCGGTTGTCTCCAAGTCTTGGTTATTGTGAATAGCGCTGCAATAAACATAGGGGTACATACATTTTTTTGAATTAGCGTCTTGGGTTTCTCTGGATAGATACCCAAGAGTGGAATTGCTGGGTCATATGATAGTTCCATTTCCAGGTTTCTGAGATACCTCCATACTGATTTCCGTAATGGCTGCACCAATCTGCAATCCCACCAACAGTGCACCAGGGTTCCCTTTTCTCCACAGCCTCGCCAGCATTTGTTTGTATATTTAGTGATGATAGCCATTCTGACTGGAGTGAAGTGGTATCTCATTGTGGTTTTTATTTGCATTTCCCTAATGATCAGTGAGGTTGAACATTTCTTCATATGCCTGTTGGCCATCTGTATGTCCT
>NW_017732166.1:141428-146382 GCF_001890085.2 Hipposideros armiger
TTATGTCCTCCTTAAGTTCCTGAAACATTCTTATCATCATTGTTCTAAACTCTGTGTTTGAAAGGTTGGATACCTCTGTTTGATTTAGTTGCATTACTTGAGGTTTCGTCTGATCTTTTACTTGGGACGTGTTTCTTTGTTTCTTCATTCTGGCTGTCACTCTGATTGTTTTGATGTATTAGATCACCTAGAAGGAAAAAAGAAAAAGGAAAAAAAAAGAAAGAAAGAAAAAAGAGAAAAAGGGGGGGGAAAAGGAAAAAATATATAGAGAAAGAAAACAAAAGGGGGGGCTCTCTCCCTGCTTTAATCTGCACTGCAGACCACTTGCTCAGCAATAGAAAAATTCTGGGTGACTCAGCACCAGCTGTTGGGGGGAGGGCTCAGTATGTCATGTGCCAACCTCCATCTAGACTTGAAGTAAGCTTCCCACAATTAGTTGCTGTGTGCTCTGGAACTGTGCTCACCACGAAAAATCCTCACAGGGTGTTGTGGGCTGTCTGCTGCTGCAAAAAACCCTCTGTGGCCTGCAGAGGTAGGAGCCAGGGACCAAGGGCTCAGGGTGCCCCTGGCAACACAGCTCTAGGTGGGTGGGTCAGGACCCCAAGGCACCACAGGGTGTGGTCAGTGGCCCCCACCAAATCAGAGCAGCATGCACTCTTGCATCGGCAGCCAACCCATACAAACTCGCCTGGAAAGCCCTAGCTGAATCATGCAGGTGCACAGTTACACTCCCAGGAAAACTCCTTGTCTCAGCCTGTCACAATCAGCTGCTCAATGATCAGGCCGAGCAGCCCGACAGCCAATTGCCACCCAGACAACTCCGCACACGCAGTGCGGAAATCGGGGACCTAAGGCAAATCGCGCACTTCCGGGTCTCAATAAACAGTCTGCTGTAGTCGGAGTGTGCTTGCCTGGCATTTCCCTGGCTACGCAGCACAAACAGTATGAAGGGTGGGGATCCAAGGCCGCATGCGCATGCATGCATGCACGCGTGCACGCACACACTCCTGCACCAATTCCAGCAGACCAATGCAGTCCCAGACCTGAGCCTCTGTGGGAGGGCCCAGCCCTGAAAAAATGGCAGCCTCCTGTGCACTCCTCATGTGCAAGCTCCACACCAGTGGAACAAAGGTCCCCAATACCTCCAGCTCCCGTGCCAAAGGCAAAATCAAAATTCATTTCCAAATGGAAAACAGTACATTTTTCATTGTGTGGCTTAAAAACAAATAACAGAAGTGTCACCTCTAAATTAATTACAAGAGATAAACATGTATGCTATGAAAAATAATATTTTAAAAAAATCTGAGGTGACCAAAAGTAGTATGTAATAACAAAAAACATTAACCATAACGAATATATTAAAATGTTTATGATAGCAATCAGAATTCACTTAATTCAAACAAGTGCAGCAGACACAGAACACAAAAAAAGGAATGAGAGAGAACAGGTTTTTAAAATTCTGGAACAAAGAAAATCTTTGAGTCTTTTGTATAATTCAAGGTTCCAATTACCACAAAGTTTTACTGACTGCCCATATTTTTCTAATTCCAATAGCATAAACAAAATTATTTTTCAATGTAATAGAAGTCGACTCTACTTAATCCTGGTGGAAATATCTGAATAATATTTCCAGCAATGTTTAGGATTCTTAGGCTTATAAGATCACAAAATCCCTGTGTCAGAAAACAAAAGAGAGAGATTTTTAAAAACTTAATATGTAGAACCATAAATATTTCTTCTAAGTTCAAACTTCATGGTGTTGACCATCTCTCCTAATTACCTGACAGATTCTTCAGTACATTCTCCCCAAGGATGTACTATGTCTGGGATTGCCAGATTCTTTGAGTTCTCCATTTCCTCTGACCACTCCAGGGCAACATAACATGGTGGTGAAGAGTTAGACCATTTGTAGGTTCAAATCTTACCTCTGACACTTAGTAACTATGTAACCATGGGTAAATTTCTTTTGGTTCTTCAATTTCCCCATTTGTAAAATGGAATTACTAATGGAAGCCCCTACACTTCAATATGATTGTTGAATGGGTTAAATAAGTTACTAAGTGCTTACTAAAGGACCTAATACATAGTGAGCACTCAGTAGACATTACTATCATTAGAACAGAAAGAGGGCCGGGAGAATGGTGCGTTGGTTAAGAGTTGGCTTGGGACACCAACTCTGAGCAGCAGGGCCCTGGTTCAGATCCCACATAGAGAGCCAGTGATGCTGCACCCTCTACAGCTAAGATGGTGAACAACAGCTCGACCTGGAGCTGGGCTGCTATGAGTCGCTGGCACCAGCATAGGCTGTAGTGGGGCTGGCCAGCAGCTGGCGTGCACTTTCGTGAGCTGCTATGAGCCGTCATGAGTGACCATCGAATGGCCGGTGAGTGACTGCCTCACCCAGGAAGAGCGCAGTGATAATACCAACATGGGCCAGTGAAGTGATGTCCTCCACAACTAGAATGAAGAACAAAAGGACAGCAACTTCTCTGTTTCCCTTCCCCAATTCCCCAACGCTGTTCTGCTCCCCCAATTCCCCAATAAAATCTTTAAAAAAAAACAAAAAACAAAAAACAAAACAGGGCCGGCCGAGTGGCGCGTTGGTTAAGAGCTGGCTTGGGACTCCAGAGGGCCCCGGTTCGGATCCCACATATGAGGGCCAGTGACACTGCCCTCTACAGCTAAGATGCTGAACAACAGCTCAACCTGGAGCTGGGCTGCCATGAGTCGCAGGAGACGGCATAGGCTGCAGCCCCTGCTGCAGTGGGTTGCCATGGGCTACTGTGTGTAGCCAGCAGCCAGCGTGAGCGGCCCTCAAGCCGCCATGAGCGGCCGTCCAGAAGCCGGTGACTGATCTGCCTCGCCAGGGAAGAGCACAATGATGGTGCCAACTTGGGCCAGTGAAGCAATGTCCTCCACAACTAGACCAAAGAACAACAACAACAAAAAAAAAAACAGCAACTTGTCTATTCCGCTTAGCCCAATTCCCCAGAGCTGTTCCTATCCCCCAATTCCCCAATAAAAATATTTAAAAACAAAACAAAACAAAACAAAACAAAAAAACAGAAAGAACCTTTTAGAAACAGAAAACAGATGTAATCTTAGAAAGCTGTCTCTATCGTATGTTTCTGTCATTTATTTATCATCTCCCTTTTGCTTAGCACTGTGCTAACAGAATCATTTTCTTAAAAAAAAATCTTAGTGTCTCTATCTATAATACATGACCAATATGACTGGATAGACATATACATTCATATGCATGTGCAGACATAAACACAATTTATAATATACCAGAAAATGATTTATAATATGTTCATTAGCAAAACAAATGAGTATTTCCTGTAATGCCTTATCATTTATAATGCAGAACAAAAAGAATAATGATCAACTGAATCATATTAAATGTACAAGAACATAAATAATCATAGGCATCCTTTACATGATAATTCAGCATAGGATTTAATAGCATTAAATTTTTTTTAAGTCTAAACTCCTTGGGATTTATAAAATTATAGAAAGAGTACTGATCTACAATAGACATTTAAGTTAGACAGACATATATTTGAGCCCCTTCTCTGACCTTTGCAAATTGTGTTCAAGTCACATAATCTTTTTGCTCCATATTCTAAAATGGGTATAATAAGAATAGCTACATCATAGAGTTGTTATGAACACTAAATAATATAATGCTTCATGATGAAGATCATATTGCTTCTGTTAAAGCTTTCCTGCAAATAAAGGACTTATATTTTAATAGATTTATTCTGTAATTTAAAGGTATTTTCTTACTTGTTTATAGAAATTAGGATTTTTAAAGAACTGAAAAACAAAATTTTTGCAATATACTTACTTACAGCCTACACCTTGGTATATTTTCACATATCATATTACAGTATGCACAAAATTTTTATAGGGACTATCCCCTTAAGAGAAAATTTAAACCGCAGAAATTGATTTGCTTTTTTATCTCTCAATTTACTGTATGACATGCATTCCCTCCTATCAAATTAATTCTAATTTGCATAGGAAGTAATGTAAACCAATTGACAGGTTCCTTGCATGAAAGAGTACTCTCAAACTTAGAAATTTGGGGAGAATTTAATAAAATCACTATTTATAATAGTTTGACAGGGTTTAGGGAAACCTAAACCATGAAAGATAGTTCCCTAAACCCACAAAATTCCCAAAAGCTAGCAACAGCAGGAAGTTCTTTGCCACCATAGGCCTAAAAAGCCAAGGGGAGGTAATAATGGTCCATATGAGGATCACCTGACATTATTTATGGTCTTCCAGAAAGGCATGTAGGAAACTCACAACACCCTATAAGGCAGGGACTTGGGAGGATACCATCTGATACTCACTCTCCTCCTGTCCTTTCACCTGCTGCTAGTGCCTCCCATTGGCCATATCCAAGAGGAAGCTAGAAAACGAAGGAGCTCACTGACACCCATACAGGTGAGTCTCCCAGGTGCAGAATAAGTTGGAAAAGGATAAAGAGTAGATATGAAAGGAAAAGTGGAGATATCTAGCACACATGCCAAACCAAAATGTATATTTTGTGCTGTATATAAGGTTGTCAGATAAAATATAGGAGGCTCACTTAAATTTAAATTTCAAACAAATGATGAATTTTTTTAGTATAAGTATGTCCCATACAATATATGTCCCATAGAATACTGTATTTCCCCATGTGTAAGACATTCCCATGTATAAGACGCACCTTAATTTGGGGGCCCGAAATTTGAAAAAAAAAGTATTACATAAAGTTATTGAACTCAAGTTTTTTTTTTGTTTTTTTTTAAAGATTTTTATTGGGGAATTGGGGGGATGGGAACAGTGCTGGGGAATTGGGGGAAGGGGAACAGACAAATTGCTGTCGTTTTGTTCTTCAGTCTAGTTGTGGAGGGTGTTGCTTCACTGGCCCAAGTTGGCACCATCATTGCGCTCTTCCTGG
>NW_017732166.1:146858-159502 GCF_001890085.2 Hipposideros armiger
ACTCTTCCTGCTGGTGTCAAATTGTCCCCAGAAGATTTCATCCATTGGTTCCATTCGTCTCTCATGGCAGCTTTGAAGGGTTTGTTAATGCTGACACCAAGTGGTTGGAGCTGGGATGTCAAGCCTCCAGGTATGACGGCAAGTTTTGTTTTTTGCTCTGCAGCAATATTATTTGTGGTTTTTGGTATGTGTGCCCTGAACTGATCAAGCACCAATAGGGCAGGTTTGTGTAAGAGCCCACCTGGTCTACTGCTCCAAACTTTCTCAAACCAGATCTTCATCCCATTCTGATCCATCCAACCCTTGTCATGAATGTGGACAATCACTCCTCGAGGAATGTCTTCTTTTGGCATTGTTTTGCGTTTGAAAATCAGCATAGAAGGCAGCTTGGTTCCATCGGCACAACAAGCTAGAACAACTGTATAAAGGCTCTTTTCATGTCCACTTGTCTTCACAGTTACAGTTTTCAGCCCCTTCTTATCAACAGTTCTGTTACATGGGACATCAAATTGAAGGGGGACTTTGTCCAGATTTGCAATCTGTCCCAACTCAAATTGATGTGTCTTCCGACATTGAATAACAAAATGATAAAATTCAAGGACCTTCTGCTCGTAGCTTTCAGGCATCTTTTGGGCAAGTCTGGTACATGTAAGCATGCTTAATCCATTCAGTTTCATGAACCTGAAGCACCAATTGTGTCCTCCTTTGAAATCAGTAACTTCTTTTTCATCAGCAATTCTTGCCTCATGCTGAACCATCTTTGTGGACACAGGAATTCCAATTGCCCCTTGCTCTTCAATCCATATCTTCAATTCCCTCTCTAAATCTGGCCATTTTGCTGACTTGCCTCTCATGGCCTCCTTCTGCTGTGAAGGTTTTTCAGCAGGGTTTCTTCTTCCCATAGCCAGTCTCGGATTGTTTTCTCAGTTGGAGGAGGACCAAACTGAACATTCAGCAGCACAATTTCCATTCACTTTTGCAAACTGGATCACTTTTAACTTGAATTCAGCACTGTACGAAAATCTTTTCTGAGCCATTTCTAGGCCGAACGTGGCAAAAGGTAACCTACTGTAATATACCGGTAACAAGTGCGAACAATGAGCACAAAGACAACAAGCGCGAAAAAGCAGGAAATGCAAGTTAAAAAATCTACAACCACTGTATAACACATACCCAGTTTTTAGACCCCAGATTTTTTGAAAAGGGGTGTGTCTTATACAAGGGGAAATACTGTAGATGGCACATACTTCTACTAAAAAATTGTTCATTGCTTCTATGAAATTCAAATTTAAATGAGCATCCTGTTTTGTTATTTACCAAATCTGGCAGCCCTAGTTATGTGAAATCATCCAATTATAACCTTCCTTTGTCATAGGAAATTTGGAACTCACTACATCTAATCAGAGGGAAAGCAAATAATGGTTTGTACTCAGATGCCCAAATCTATTTGATAACCCCTCCCAATCATGTTGTAACAAGTTCTTCAACAAAAGAACATTTGCTTCCATGTTTAGCTTACCTCCAGCAGAACATCAATGTTGTTCCTGACCAGAAGTTTCTGGAGCATCTTCAAGAACTTAATCTCCCACAACTAGATCGAAGAACAAAACGACAGCAACTTGTCTGTTCCCCTTCCCCAATCCCCCAGCACTGTTCCCAATTCCCCAATAAAAATCTTTAAAAACAAACAAAAAAAAACCCTCTTATTTTTTAAAAAAAGAACTTAATCTCTTCAGATATGCAAATGAGCCAATTATAGATAAGCTGAAGTTCAGAAAGATCCTCAAGGAACCAAAGGTCTCTAGGAATGCTGGCTACCTGGTTATGATTTATACTCAAATATCTAGAACTTTTAATCTAAAATATAAACAAGGTATATGAATGAAACTCACAAGAATAAGAAAGTCCATTGTACAGACACAGTTTATCGCAAACCATGTGTCATTCACTTTTTTTGTAGTTCATTTGAGCCTTATTTCAGTCAAGTGTTCACAACACTTATTTCAGTCAAGTGTTCAGTCAAGTGAATCATTTGAGCATAAAAAAATTTGTTGTAATTTAACTTTTGAAGATATTTTATAATCAGATGGCTTGTGTTAAAAGTATTTTATGTAATCAAAACTAAGATTTAAAAGAGAGAAAAGCCTATTTCATTCTTTGTATGTACGAGGTTGGGCAATTAAATTTGCAAACTCATCCTAGAAAAAGTGCTACTGTACATACCTCATTGCTGAATCTCACTATGGTCACCTTCAAAGTACTCCCCTTGGGAAGCTATGCACCAACAACCAGCACTTAGTCCACCCTTTTAAGCAATTTTGGAACTCTTTTTCTGGAATGGCCATCAGAGTTGTTGTTGTACTACCCTTGATATCCTGAATGTCATCAAAATGTCTTCCTTTCACATTTCCTTGATATTCAGGTAAAGAAAAAAGTCACTGGGGGCCAGATCAGGTGAAAAGGGAGGGTGTTCCAATACAGTTATTTGTTTACTGGTTAAAAACTCCCTCACAGACAGTGCCATGTGAACTGGTGCATTGTTGTGATGCAAGAGCCATGAATTGTTGGTGAAAAGCTTAGGTTGTCTAAGCTTTTCATGCAGCCTTTTCAGCACTTGCAAATAGTAAACTTGGTTAACTGTCCAGTTTGTACAAATTCATAATGAGTAATCCCTCTGATATAAAAAAAAGGTTAGCAACATCGTTGTAACAAGTTTGCAAACTTAATTGTCAGATCTCATATACCTTTGCTATATTGAAGAGAAAGCCAGAGGACAAAGGATATATACATGTACAAATATACATATATACATGTACATATATATACACACACATATACTCACACATACATATACATACACATACATATTCATGAATATAGGTATAGATATAAATATATAGATATATGTATATAGTTACATGTGAGAACCATTTAGTCCCTATGGATGATGCAAAAATAGATCAGATATAAATTCCATTTTTATGTATATATCATAGTCTAGAAGGAGTTATTACATAGGCTATAAAATGAGGATAGAAAATGCCATTGGAAAGAAAATTACTAAGAAAATTTAAGTCTGTAATTGCAGATATGGTACCTGAGTTATATCACTAGCATTTTGGAAAAATTGACATTTGAACTTGGCCCTGAATAATAAAATATGTAAAATTAGGGCAACAAGCGGGCATAGTAAACTGAGAAAATATTAATATTTTGCAGGAAACAAAAACAAAAAGAAATTAGTACTACTGAGCACCGACCATGTACTTTTGCATTTAATTTAATCATCACCACAACCCTAAGGGTGGAATTATTAACCTTAATTTAGAGGTGAGGAAAATAAAGGAGCAGGGGCAGGAAATATCTTGCACAAATTACTCATTTAGTAGATAACAGTATCAAGATTTAAATGAAGATGTGTCTACTTGCAAAGCAATAATGAAAATATATAATTATCTCAAGGTTGAATGTGTTCAGATTAAAGCAGTAACAGAATGAAGTGACATTTTTAGATAGTTACAAATGGGGGACTGGAGGTTAGGGAAGTGGTCCATGTTAGCGAAAGAGGTTTGGAGGAAGACTATAAACATGATAGTGGAAGCCATGTGAATAGATAAGACTGACAGGAATAACAACAACAACAACAAAAAGGCTAGGAGAAGAGAAAGAAGCCAATGGAATAATTCTTGAAAAATGTGAACATCTGACAATAATTTAAAAAAGGCACAAGAGAAGGCATGAGTACAGAAATAGAAAATGAATCAGGTTAACAAGAAATTTCTAAAGGTATAAAAGAGTATTTCAAAATTAAAGAGGTAGTCAAGGACATCAGCAGCATAGAGGAACGAGAGGACATTCAAGTCTCTCTCCTTGAAGTTACAAGTTGGACAGCTATAATTCAACAACAGATTCCCTGCTCAACACACAAACACATTTGAGACATCGCACAGAGACATCTGAAGGTAGGAGTATCTGAGCAAACAGCAGAGACTAGATGGGGAGGGACAAGGACGCAGACAGAAGCCACAGGCATCCCAGCATTCACCACAGCCCCAGTGGACATGATAGCAGTGAAGGGCTAGGGTGCAGCTCTCCAAAGAGACAGAAACAGCAATCAGGCCTGGGTGGCTGGCAAACACTGACATTGGGCCCAGAGTCAGGGGCAGAGAAACAACGCAAAAGATCACAAAGCTCCAAAGCCCACCAGCATTGAACAAAGGAGTCCACAAACAGGGAATCTGCCCATCCCATCCTGCTGTGGCCTACCAAGCAGCAAGATCCTCTCTAGGCAGATTGCAAACAGGTGGGAGAAAAAAACAAAAACAACTTTCCCACCTAAGTAGTCTGCACTCATTGCAGCTAAACCCATAAGGAAGAACAGAACGTCAGACACTTGAACTTGCTACCCACCCCCAACCCTTGCCCACCCATCCTCCACCTATTGCAGCTACAGCTTACTAGAAGCAGCTGGGTCAACTTGGAGCAGCCCTGCAGCCACTTCTAGTTATAGAAGGGCAGCAACAGGAGTACATGGGCAACTCATAGCCTGTCCCTTCAAATCCACAGGAGTGGTGCCCTGAAACAGGCAATTAAGTCATGGAGGGAACACCACATACTTTCTACAGCCCAAGCAACACAGCCCAGGCAACACCGCCCCAAAGAGATTCCAAAGCCCTAAAAGTGTAAAAGAAGCTAAAAACTTGCACTTAACTGCCATCTACTGTAAAACCCAAGAAAGGCTTCTACTTATTAACTAAAATTCTGTACAATAGCAGCTTTCATTTCCACAAATACACAGGCAAGCAGAATAAATAACCAAAATAACAAGGGAATTCAGAACAAAACTGAAATGTCTCCAGAAAATAACTTAAAGACATGTTACTGTGTAGTTTAAATGACAAAAAATTTATGATTGCAGTCGGAAAAAACTCAACGAGATACAAGAAAACTCAGATAGGCAATTCAACATACTCAGAAATAAAAGCAATGGAGTACTTTACCAAAGAGTGATGCGACCCGCGCACCAACCAAGCATTCCTGACTCATCAGCCAGGAACCCACCAAAAGGGTACCTGAGAGGACGGGGTAGGAGACTGAAAAAGAAAGAGACTAGAGACGAAAGCTCGGGGCAGAAGGTCCACCCAATGCTGATGGCAGAGAGTGGCCTCATTTATTATTTGTATACAGTTTTTATAGCTTAAGTAACTTTCCTAGGGTAGGGGGTTTTGGGGACCTTGAGGGAGTAGCCACCTCCTCTCAGGGAACAAATTCCTTGGAGGCAATCTTTCTGAAGTGAGACAAAACAAAGTATAGCAAGCAGAAACTGTTAACAGGAGGGCCTTCCACTCTGTAGCTTTCAAGGCCGTTGACTGTTTTCTCCTCAGCGGCCAACCTTCCCACGCTGCTCACCCGGGCCTGAGAGCCTGTCAGCCTGCCAGCTTTCAGGCTTAACCCTTACTGCAGACCTCCAGCTCTCAGGCTTAACCCTTACTGCAGACCTCCGGCTCCCTACATCTCCCCCTTTTTTATTTATTACTTAAAGNCCTCTCAGGGAACAAATTCCTTGGAGGCAATCTTTCTGAAGTGAGACAAAACAAAGTATAGCAAGCAGAAACTGTTAACAGGAGGGCCTTCCACTCTGTAGCTTTCAAGGCCGTTGACTGTTTTCTCCTCAGCGGCCAACCTTCCCACGCTGCTCACCCGGGCCTGAGAGCCTGTCAGCCTGCCAGCTTTCAGGCTTAACCCTTACTGCAGACCTCCAGCTCTCAGGCTTAACCCTTACTGCAGACCTCCGGCTCCCTACATCTCCCCCTTTTTTATTTATTACTTAAAGGCAAACCTCTGATTTACTGAGGCTGTGGTTGGCTTCGCTACAGCTGTCTGCCTTGGGTTGTCCTCCTCAAAGAATTGAATCTTACCCATCATGGGCTAACCACCCATCTTACGACTGGAGCCTGTCTTAGGTTGTTTCCTTCCTGGGGATCTTACCCGTCATTGACTAACCAGCCATCTTATAGCTGGCCCTCTACAACGGTGCCTGGCTGGGGTCGTCCCTCTCCCAGGGCTCTTACCCATCTTTGGCTAACCAGCTGTTCTGTGGGCCAAGCCTCACAGAGCCAAACCTGGGGGTGGAAATGGAGCATGAGCATCTGACACAAAAGAACTTTGTTAGCGGGTGAGCAGCGGGGCCGTACAGAGAACTAACAATGCTGTGGACAGGGATATTTAATCTCTATCACGAGTCATGTGCGATGAGCCTCTAGGCTGATTGCCTGAAGGTGAGATTTCAAAACTGCTTGGCGAACTGAAACAAAACACAATATTAGAAGCCAGAGAACCACAATCCTTACTAAAGTCCAGGCAATAATCTGAACAATAGAAATTGATTTGAACTTGTTAAATGTGTTAATTGTATCTTCAGCTAGATCTTTTGGGTTAGTAATATCATTTATTATCCTGCATAGTAGTAATCTTTTTGTGAAGCAGGTCGAGGTCAATGGTAAGATTTGTACTATGCCAAATGCCCCGGAGGTGATCAGAAATGGCCTTCCAATTCCACTGAGTATCGTTATACTTATAACGAGTGACGCAAATCCCTCGATACTTAGCATGACATCGGAGGGAAAGATAGCAGCATATGGCCTCAACCTCATTACCTATCTGAAGAACAGCGTCCTCTAATGCACTAAGGTGGAGCTCAATTTTTGTATCTATATTTTCTTGAGTGTGGAGCGCTTAAGAAGCATTTTGAACAAGCTGTTCAACATAATCTGCTGTTTTGATAGAATTGGTTAGAGATGCAGCAGCTGTGATTGCCACGGCTATGATAGAAATAACTGCTGCAAGGCCTGTTATGATGAGTCCGACTACCCATCATTTTTGGCTTAAACCTTTATTTCCTCGAGGGCTTGTATCCATGGGTCATCATACCAGGAACCCTCAATAATGGTGGGAATTACAATATAAGGTGGCTGGCATAGGATTAGAATCCCTTGCCCTTTGTCTTGTGGACCAATACAATTGGTGTAATGGCAATTTTGACAAGAAATGTTATAGATAGATTTAGATATAGTGATTTGGAAGTTTCCAACCAATAATACTTCCAGGGCCTGTACACAGGCCGTGATGGCATATGATTTTGTATTTTCTTGTGGATAGGCAAAGTCAAACTTAGAAAGATTTATATAATCTGAGGCTACCCACAATCTCCAAATTTCCCTTTGTATGACATTGGAGCTTATGATAAGAACAGGAGCAGCAAAATGTCCTGGGAATGAGACACTTATGTCCGTATATTTAACAGACCAATCATAGATGTAAAAAGGAGTATTGTGTAATTAATGTCTGGTAACGGTGGGCTGTCGACAATCCCTCCATTGTATACTTTTGTGTGTATCTGGGACAATGTTGTTACAGGATGGAAGTGGCGGGGATGAGACATTCCCCCAGCTGAATCCCTTGCTCAGGCCTGTAAAGGACACTACTGTATGGTATTTCTGCATCAGGGCCCCAGTAGGGGATCTGTGACGTTGGTTGTCTTTAGTCTTATCAGTGTATATAACCATGCCTAGTAGGAGGCACCCTGGTACTAGCATGTGGGAGGCACAAAGTGGAGGGTTATGGGTTAAACCAGTATAATTCAAAGCAGCCTGTTGAGGCTGTATGTTTTTTTACTTCTCCCTCTAAAGGGTATGAAGTGTTGACCACATCTTAAGGGTAGTCTCATTCCAGGTTGTGGGAATGACTGTTGGTGGGTTGGGATAGTATGTCCAATACGTGTCCCCCTGTGTTATACTTACCTGCCATAACAGAATAACCAGTGTTGTAATCAGGAGTTTAGTAGGCTTTACCTGATCCCAGGTCCGGGCTGATCTTTTCCTCGGCTTCTGGGACTCTTGGCTCTCTGGTGTCCCTATGATGTTGTTTGACTAGGCATTCCAGGAGCCACCGAGGAACGTCTACTGTCCTAGGAAAAACACAAACATGTCCTCTCCCCCACACCAGGACTGGATCTGGTCCTTGCCAACTACCTGTGAGGGGGTCTTTCCAGTGGACGAGAGCCTCCGCAGCAGGACTGGGATTCCAAAAACAGTCTGCTGCAGAGTGACCTTGAGCATCCATTTGTAAAAAATTTAAAGTGAAAAGTGCATGGTTTAGTTGGTTGTGTACTGAGTTCCCATAATCTCCCCCCTTTTGTTTTAATAATTGATTTTTGAGTGAGCAATGAGCATGCTCAATAATTCCTTGACCCTGTGAGTTATATGGGATACCTGTGAGGTGTTGGATCTGAAAAGTTAAGCAAAAATTTTGAAAGGTCTTGCTAGTATATCCAGGCCTATTATCAGTCTTTATGACTTTTGGGATGCCCATAATGGCAAATGCCTGGAAACAGTGACTGATGATATATTTTGTTGCCTCACCAGAATGTGCTGTGGCAAATAAAAACCCAGATTTAGTGTCAATAGTGGTATGAACATAAGGAGTATTTTTAATACTAGGAATATGAGTAACATCCATTTGCCAGATGTGATTTGGAAGTAACCCATGGGGGTTAACTCCCAAATGTGGTTCAGGAAGCAAAGTTGTACAGTTGTTACACTTTTTATCTGTCTAGCCTGTTCTCAAGTGATCTTGAACTGGTGTCGGTGTCTTAGTGACTGAGCATTTTGGTGGTGGAGAGTATGAGACTGTATGGCCTTCTCCACAGGGCTCATAGGTGTGGCAAAAAAGGTCTGGACTGAGAGATCTAGCGATTGAGTAGCCACGTCTGCAGCAGCATTGCCTGTAGACAAAGGTCCTGGAAGGTCAGAGTGTGCTCTAATATGACCAATATACAGTGGCTGCCACCTAGCAAGAATGGTCTGTTGGTCTGTTTTAGTTGATGGAACATATGGAACAACTCCTCAGTGGTGGCTGAGCTAATATGAGCTGTCTCTATAACCTTGCAGACACCAAAGACATAATGACTATCTGTATAGAGGTTTAGTGGCTGGTGTGAAAACATATGTAAAGCCAGGTAACTGCAGATAGCTCCACCCGTTGAGCTGAGCTATACCTTGTGACCTTGGTTAAGGTCTGAGTAGGGGTGTGGACGGCTGTCCTGCCATTGCTGGAGCCATCTGTGAAAATTGTAACTGCTCCTGGAATGGGCTGAGTTTGTAACACTGAGAGGAAAATGAACGATGTAGGCTTTGCAAACTCTAAGAGTTTATTAGCAGGATAATGACATCCAAGCTGACCAGGAAAATTTGCTAAAGCTATTTGCCACTCCGTGGAGTTTGCATATAACTAAGATTGCTGACCACTATCAAAAGGAACTATAATGGCCTGAGGCTCTTTTCCAAAGAGCTGGAGACATCTTCATCTCCCCTTAGTAATAAGTAAAGCTGCTAACTCATAATATGGCTGAAGATGTTTAAAAGGAGTGCTCTTTAAATGTAGCCACTCCAACGGACCAGCAGGTTGCCACATGACCCCTGTAGGTATAGGGTCTGTATTACAAATGATGAGATACAGGTTGGGATGGATTTACTCGAGTAACCTGAGCCTGTTGAATGGCCTGTTCTACTCTGGCCAAAGTGAGTTTTGCCTCTGGAGTGAGACTCGGCGTGGGGGCGGGGTGGTGTCGGACTAGGCTCTCCCTGGAGGATATCAAATAGTGGTTGTAAATCTCTAGTAGTTAATCTTAAAAAAGGCCTAATGCAGTTACTGTCCCCTAGAAGTCTCTGAAAATCATTAAGTATTTTGAGGTGGCTAATTTTAATCTGTACCTTTTGTGGTTTAATTAATCTCTGAGTAATCAATGTCCCTAAATAAGAGAATGGAGGGTTTTCCTGAACCTTTTCTGGGGCAATGACTAGCCCTACCTTAGTAAGATTATATTTGAGGCTCCCATATATTTGATATAATACCTCCTTGTTAGCATGTGAGATAAGAATATCATCCATATAACGAATGATATAAGCCTCTGGGTGTAATTGCCGTATGGGCATGATGGCTTGACTAACAAACATCTGACAAATTGTAGGACTATTGGCCATGCCCTGGGGAAGAACCTTCCATTGGAAACGTTGCATGGGCTCCCTAAAGTTTAGCGATGGAACGCTAAATGCAAAATGTTTTTTATCATCAGGATGGAGAGGGATAGTAAAAAAGCAATCTTTTAAGTCTATAATAATTAAATGGTGATTTATTGGAATAGCTGTGGGGGAAGGAAGCCCAGGCTGCAGCTCCCCATGACTTCCATAACGGCATTAACAGCGCGCAGGTCTTGTAACAGCCTCCAATTTTTAAATTTATTTTTAATAACAAATATAGGCATATTCCACGGGCTGGTGGACAGCTCTATGTGTACAGCAGCAAGGTGTTCCCGGACTAATTTCATAGCCACAAGTTTCTCCTGAGTTAAGGGCCTTGGTCAACCCATACTGGCATCTCTGGAAACCATTTGATTTTAAATAACTTGGAGTGGGCTGCAGGAGATACCAAGGCCCCTAGGGAAAATTTTGATACCCTAGTCCTGATCTGCCAGTCTTAGGAATAGTTTGTACAGGCTCAAGTCTGCCCTGTCCTGAGGTGCCTAATCCCTGGCCTGGAATGTATCCCTGATTGAACATAATATTAGTGGCTGAGGAACTAGGACTATAAATCATGACTTTTGACTTAAAATGTCCGATCCACAGAGGTTAACTGGGAGACCCTCAAGGATGAATGGAGTAAACGTTCTGGAGTGTCCTTTAAGGTCTCTCCAAGTTAACACTTTGGAACTTTGTCAAGGTCCCGTTTTCATCCCTATGCCCTGGTGACTAGTTAAATCCTCCTGTACAGGCCAGGACGATGACCAATGCTGTTTAGAAATTACAGATACATCAGTACCTGTGTCAATGAGACCCTGGAACGCTTTTCCTTCTACAGTTAGGTTTAAAATGGGTCGTTCTTGCCCTACTCTCTGGACCCAAAATACATCTGAGGACCCGAAGCCTCGGGACCCTTGCGCCTGCTGAGAGGCAGTTCTACCTGTTGTTACAGTGGGGATAAATACTATTTGTGCTATTCTATCTGTGGCAAGGACCTAAATGACGTCTCTAATAGCCCCGGCCATATTTTATTTCTCCTGTATATTCAGAATCTATGACTCCAGGGAAGACTTGAAGTCCTTTCATGGTCCAGCTACTCCGGCCAAGAAGAAGCCCCACTGTATTAGGTGGCAGAGGGCCATAAACTCCAGTGGGGATGGCCTGTGGACCCATTTGCGAGGTCAATATGTACGTGGAGGAGGGACTCAGGTCCAGTCCTGCGCTTCCTGGGGTGGCACGGTATAGTTGTATAGTGCGCCGTATTGGCTGTCACCAGGATAGTAGAACGGGTTGTTCCTGGACAATGGGGCTGTAAGTGATTGCTGGCTGTCTACTGGCACCAGGGGCACAAGGGTTAAAGCCCCCATTATTTGGCAGGGCCGGGGCTGGCCTCTTGCCGTTTCCCAAAAGCGGTTGCCCATTGATATCAAATTGAGACCTACAATCTTTTACCCAGTGTTTTCCACACCTGCACCTGGGCAAATCTGAGGTGAGCATCCAGACTCCGCCTAGGGATTTTTATTAGGACACTCCCTAGCGAAATGGCCTGCCTGCCCACAAGAATAGCATACTCCCTCCTTACGATTTCTCTCCCTCTTTTGTTGCAGCTTTGGGTTGAAAACCTTTTGTAGTGCCATGGCAAGAGCATTGCCCTGAATATAAGACTGCCCTACATCTGCACAAAGGAGAATAAAATCTGAAACATTAGCTTTCTTTCTATAGGGCTGTATTATAGATTTACAAGTAGAATTGGCATTCTCAAATGCTAACTGTTTGGCAAGAAGCTGTGCGGCCCCTGGGTCATTGATGAGCCAATCTATGGCTGCAGGAGCCGAGAGACGAAGTCCTGATTTGGCTCGTCCAAGCCCTGTCTTACATTAGACAGCTCCTCTGTCTTTGCCCCTGTGGTAGGACGTGTCCTCCAGGCCCTAGTAGCACAAAAAGTAATCTGTTGATAGGCTATCAGAGGATATCTTACTTGATTATTTATGCCTGTATAATTCCCTTCTCCCTTAAGCATTTCAGCTGTGACAGGTATCTGGTGTGCAGCATTTCACTCTGTCTGCTGCTTGCACTAGTCAACGAACTCCGCTTTCCAGAGCAAATAATCCCCTCCAGTTAGAGAAGCCTTAGTTATCATTATCCAATCCTTTGGAGTAAGGGATGTGTTTGTAGAAATGGTCTCAAGTAATGCTAAAGTAAAAGGAGCAGTAGGCCCATACTGGGCAGTCAAGGCTTTGAGTTCCTTAAGTGTCTTAAAAGGGATAGGCTCGTGTTCCCTAAGCACCAGCCCCGGATTATTAGGGTCTGGATGTTCTATTACCGGAAAGCAAAATTGTTGATACTCCCCAATATCCTCGCCTCTTTCCACAGCCTGCCTTAACCCATAGAGTACACTTGACTCTGGGATCCTCTTCTTAGAGCCCGAGACATATTTAACAAGCTTTTGCGAAACAGGCTGCTGCTGCCGCTGCACAGATGGCGGCGGGTTCCTGGGGGGCGTGACACCTTCACCTGAACGACAGGCGGCCCAAGCGGTGAGGGCCGGCCCCTCCTCCTTAGGGACCT
>NW_017732166.1:159747-184298 GCF_001890085.2 Hipposideros armiger
AATCAAATCTGATATTGTTTTACCTTTTATTTGGTGTGTGGAAGGTGTGCGGAAGAGGGGGTAGTCTTATACGGTGAGTATATAACAAACTCTGTATTTTGAGTGGAAATGTTAGGGGGTCGTCTTATATGCCCAGTCGTCTTATACGCCGGCAAATACGGTATGTCTCTGTTCTTCTCTGGCTAGTGTCCGTTTCTCTCGAGATCTGGCCTCCTCAAACTCCGGGACAGAGTTACTAAGTATTTCTACTATAGGCTGAGACTGTGTTTCCAGAGAACAGGAAGCCTCCGGACTGGGATCGAGACTGTCGCGTACTAACTCCCAAAGCAAAAGTGTGTCGCTGGAGAACTTCGCTCTCGGAGCTGTACGCCAACCTTTTCCCAGATTTTATAATCAAGAGTTCCCTCCTTTGGAAACCAAGGACAGGTGTCCTGTACATAAGCAAGAAAATCTTCTAACTGATGCGTTTTAACGGGACTGCCACGAGCCTGCAGCATAGATCTAAGCAACTGCAAATAAAGCTGATGGTCCCTTGACCCTGACTGTCCCATATTTTTTATGTCTATATGGGTTGCTGACCATATTTACAATGTGGACTGCTGATCCTTACTGACCCTGATTGTCCTTATCCTTATGTCTATATGGGCTGCTGACCCTATTTACAAGTAGGCTGATGGCCCTTTATGTACAATGGACTGCTGGTCCTGACTTGCCCAATGTTTTACTCCTGCCTGAAATTAGATATAGGGATACCAGATTGATCAGTTCTGCTCCTCCCTATACCACACCCCAATTTGCCCCTACCTTCTCCAAAGCAGAACGCACCTTCCTGTAGTGGGTCTCCTCACTTACAACTGCCTTCAATCTGTGCTCAGGTCCCTATTTGGGGCGCTACTTTGATGTGACCCGCACACCAACCAAGCGTTCCTGACTCATCAGCCAGGAGCCCACCGAAAGGGTAACTGAGAGGACTGGGTGGGAGACTGAAAAAGAGACTAGAGATGAAAGCTAGGGGCAGGAGGTCCACCCAATGCTGATGGCAGAGAGTGGCCTTGTTTATTATTTGTATACAGTTTTTAGAGTTAAAGTAACTTTCCTAGGGTAGGGGGTTTTGGGGACCTTGAGGGAGTAGCCACCTCCTCTCAGGGAACAAATTCCTTGGAGGCAATCTTTCTGAAGTGAGACAAAACAAAATATAGCAAGCAGAAACTGTTAACAGGATGGCCTTCCACTCTGTAGATTTCAAGTCCATCAGCTGCTTTCTCCTCAGCGGCCAACCTTCCCACACTGCTCACCCGGGCCTGAGAGCCTGTCAGCCTGCCAGCTCTCAGGCTTAACCCTTACTATAAACCTCCAGCTCTCAGGCTTAACCCTTACTATAAACCTCCAGCTCTCAGGCTTAACCCTTACTATAAACCTCCAGCTTTCAGGCTTAACCTTTACTGCAGACCTCCAGCTCTCAGGCTTAACCCTTACTGCAGACCTCCGGCTCCCTACAAAAGAAATTGAAACTTTAAAAAAGACCAAACAGAAATTCTGGAACTGAAGAACTCAATAAAAGAGATGAAGAATGAACTAGTGAGCTCAGGAAATAGAGCAGACCAGATACAGGAAAAATTAGTAATATTTTTCCTTTTAATTGGGAAATTGGGGGAGGGGAACAGTGTTGGGGAATTTGGAAGGGGGACGAGCCAAGTTGTTGTTCTTCAATCTTAGTTGTGGAGGGTGCCAGTCGCCAATTGGCTACCTGTCAGCAGATTGTGGCCTCTAAGCTCAAGGTGCTGTTACAATCTTAGTTGTGGGTGGGCGTAGTCACACCATCCCATGTGAGAGTCAAACCAGCAGCCTTGTTAAGAGCGTGCACTCTATCCACTGAGCCATCAGGGAGGCAGCTCAGCTCAAGGTGCCGAGTTCAGTCTTAGTTGCGGGCGGGCATAGCCCACCATCGAACAGGCAGTCATGTTGTTAGGAGCATGTGCTCTCACCAGCTGAGCCAGACTGCCACTTCTTGGCAGCTCAGCAGCAGCTCAGCGCTGGCGCAGCATCACTGGCCCATGTGGGAATCGAACTGGCAGCCCTGTTGCTCAGAGCTCACGCTCTTAAGCTAACTCTTAACCAACTGAGCCACTTGGCCAGCCCAGAATTAGTAATATTGAAGACAGAAATCTAAAAAAAAACTCAAATGGAATATGAAAGACATTTGAGAGTAAAAAAAAAAAGAAAAGAAAAAGAAAGAAAAACTCTATGAGAACCATCTGACGCCATCAGAAAGGGCAATATAAGAATAATAGCTACACCAGCAGGAGAAGAGAGGGAGAAGGGAACAAGAGGTTATTCAAACAATCAACAAGAACTTCCCAAGTCTATGAAAAGAACTGGATACTCGAACCCAAGAAGCTAACAGAATCCCTAATTATCTCAGCCCAAAAAGGCTTTCTACACATTATATTAATACCAAAAATTAATGACAAAGAAACAATTCCAAAAACAGCCAGGGAAAAGAAGATGGTAACCTATATTTGAAATCCCATTAGATTATCATGAGATTTTTCAACAGAAACCCTACAAGCTAGGAGAGAGTTGAATCAAATATTCAAATTATTGAAAGGGAGAAATCACCAGCCAAGAATAATTTACCCAGTAAAGTAATCCTTTAGATATGAAGAAATAAGGCTTTCCCATACATTAAAAAGCTGATGGAATTTACCATCACAATGCCTGCATTACAGGAAATATTAAGGGGTGTTCTTCTACCTAAAACAAAAAGATAAAAGGATACAACTTAAGAGTCAGATGACTAACAGACAGACAGAAGCTGGAAATTGCAACCCTTGTTCAAATTAGGTTATTAAACACTTAAATATAACACAAAGATTAAACAAAGTAAACACATTAAAAAAAAGACAATAGCTAGTGCAAGTTGGATATGAACTCACCGCATAAGAAGAGATAATTAGTGACAAAATAAACATAAAAGGGGAGGGGTAGAGGACTTTATTTGCACAGGAAAATGGAGATAAGACACAATTAGAAGAAAAAGGATTATTGTATATATGAAACTTTCTTTTACATAAACCTAATAATAGTAATCATACACAAAATATCTAGAACTAAAATACATAACATTAAAAAAAAGGAAACACAGGAAATAATCATATTGGGTTGTCAGAAAAGTCATGATGCATTTTTGCAATGAAAAACAGAAATAATACATCATGACTTTTCTGACAACCCAATAGAATACCAACAAACTCAAATGAAAAAAGAAGCACAAGGGAAAAGAAGCAATGGAAACAGAACTACCAGAGAACAAAAGATAAAAAGGGTATAGGAGATCCTCACATATCAATAATCATGCTAAATGTAAATGGACTGAACTAATCAATAAAAAGGCAGAGTAAAGGATAGTATCAAAAAACAAAACCCAACTATAATAGATGCTGCCTTCAGGAGACACATCTCAGCTGCAAGGACAAACAGAGGCTCAAAGTGAAGAAGTGGGAAATGATACTCCAAGCAAATGACATCCAAAGAAAAGTGGACATAGCTGTACTTATATCAGACAAAATAGATTTCAGTATTAAAAAGGTAACAAAACACAAAGATGAACATTTACAATGATAAAGGAACAATACATCAAAGAAAGATGTAATAGTTACTAATACGTATGTATCCAAACTCAGAGCATGAAAATATATATAAAGCAACTACTAACAGAACTGAAGGGAAAAACTAAAAAAACTCACTCAATTATAGTAGGAAACCTAAATACCTTATTGAGAGCTATGGATAGATCATCCTAACAGATAATCAATAAGGAAATAAAGGCCTTAAATGACACATTAGACCAAATGAACATAACCAACACAGAACTTTTCATCCCAGAACACCAGATTATACATTCTTCTCTAGTGCACATAAAACATTCTCAAAAATAGACCATAGGTTGGGACACAAAACTAGCCTCAACAAATTTAAGAAGACTGAAATCATACCAAGCATATTCTCTGACCACAATGCTTTGAAATTGGAGATCAACTGCAAAAAAAAAAAAGCAAAAAAATCACATATTTGTGGAGATGAAACAACATGCTACTAAAGAATGACTGCATCAATGAAGAAATAAAAGGAGAGATCAAAAGCTACATTACTCTGATACCAAAACTTGGCAAAGAAAAGATCAAAAAAAGAAAATTACAGACCAATATCTCTGATGAATACAGATGCAAAAATCCTAAACAAAATACTACAATAGCAAATCAAATACAATAATACATTAAAAAGATTATACATCATGATCAAGTGGGGTTCATTCCAGGGTGCAGGGATGGTTCAATATGTGCAAAGTAATCAATATGATACATCACATTAACGAAATAAAAGATAAAAACCATATGATCACATCAACAGATGTAGAAAAAGCATTTGACAAGATACAACATCTATTTATGATTAAAACACTCAAATAAAATGAGTGTACAAGGAAAGTACCTCAACATAATAAAGGACGTATATGGCAGACCCTCAGCTAATATCATAATGACAAAATATAAAACTTTTCCTCTAGGATCAGGAAGAAGACAATGATGCCCACTCTCACCACTGTTATTCAACATAGTATTGGAAGTCCTAGCCAGAGCAATCAGGCAAGAGAAAGAAATAAAAGGTATCCAAATTGGGAATGAAGAAGTCAAATTGTCTCTCTTTGGACATGATATGATTCTTTATATAAAAATACCTAAAGACCCCACCAAAGTCTATTAGGAACAATAAGCAAATACAGCAAAGTTGCAGGATACAAAATCAATGTACAAAAATCCATTGCCTCCCTATATACTAACAATGATATTTCAAAAAAAGAAATGAAAAAAAATTTCCATTTGCAAAAGCAACAATAAGAGTAAAATACCTAGGAAAAACTGAACAAAGGATGTGAAGGACCAATACACTGAAAACTACAAGACATTATTAAAAGAAATTGAAGTAGACACCAAAAAATGGAAATATACTCTGTGTTCATGAATTGGAAGAATCAAATAGTTAAAATGCACATCTTACCCAAAACAATACACAGATTCAATGCAATCTCCATCAAAATCCCAATGGTATTTTTAAAAGAAATACAACAAAAATTATCTAATTTGCACGGAATTACAAAAGACCCCCAAATAGCCAAAGCAATCCTGAGAAAAAAGAACAAAGCCAGAGTATCACAGTTCCTGACTTCAAATTATACTACGAAGTGACAAAATCAAAACAATATAGCACTGGCAGAAAAACATACACACGGACCAATGGAACAAGAATTGAGATTCCAGAAATAAACCCCACATATATATGGGCAAATAATTTTTGACAAAGGAGCCAAAAACATACAATGGAGGGGTAGAAAAATGCCTCTTCAATAAATGGTGCTAGGAAAATTGGAAAGCCACATACAAAAGAGTGCTGTCACCATTCACAAAAATTAACTCAAAATGGACAAAGACCTAAGTATAAGACCTGAAACAATAAATTACATAGAAGAAAACATAGGTACTAAACTTATGGACATTGATCTCAGAGAGGATTTTTTGAATTTGACCCCAAAGTCAAGGGATGTAAAAGCAAAAATAAATGAATGGGACTATATCAAACTAAAAAGCTACTGCACAGCAAAACGAACCACCAACAAAAGAAAGAGGCAACCAACAAATTATGAGAAGATATTTGCAAACAATAAGGGGCTTATATCCAAAATATGTAAAGAAGTTACACAACTCAACAAAAACAAAGCAAACAATCCAATTTTAAAAATGGGCAGAGGACCTGAACAAACACATTTCCCAAGAAGACCAACAGATATAGTTAAAAAAATGCTCAACTTCACTAGCTATAATGGAAATGCAAATCAAAACTACAGTGAGATACCACCTCACACATGTTAGAATGGCTATTATCAATAAGGCAATAAATAACAAGTGTTGGAGAAGTTGTGGAGAAAAAAGGAACCCTCATAACACTGCTGGTGGGAATGTAAATTGGTACAGCCACTATAGAAAACAAGTATGGAGGTTCCTCAAACAATTAAGAATAGAGCTACCATATGACCTAGCAATCCCTCTTCTGGATATCTACCTGAAAGATTTGAAAACATTTATTCATAAAGATATATGTACCCCTGTTTATTGAAGCATTATTCACAGTAGCCAAGATATGGAGACAACCTGGGTGTCTTTTCATGGGTGATTGGATAAAGAAGATGTGGTCCACATATACAATAGAATGCTACTCAGCCATAAGAAAAACTTTAAAATATTACAATTTTTTACAACATGGATGAATCTTGAGAATATCATGCTAAGCAAAATAAGTCAGATGGCAGAAAAACAAGAACCATATGATTTCACTCATATGTGGGATATAAAATAGAAACGAACAAATGAACAAACACAACTAACAAGCAAAAACTCATAGATACAAACAACAGGTTAGTGGTTGCAGAGGGGAAAGAAGGTGTGGGGAGGTTGAAGAAGGAAAAGGGGGTCAAATATATAGCTGTGGAAGGAGGCTAAAAACTTTGGATGATGAGCACACAATGCAATATACAAATGATGTATTATAATTCCGTAAACTTGAAACTCATATAATCTTATTAACCAATGTCACCCCAATAAATTTAATTTATAAAAAGCAAAAAAAAATTTAAAAATTTTAAAA
Source organism: Hipposideros armiger (assembly GCF_001890085.2). NCBI lineage: Eukaryota > Metazoa > Chordata > Mammalia > Chiroptera > Hipposideridae > Hipposideros > Hipposideros armiger. Next base: position 166,447 of record NW_017732166.1, read on the forward strand.
GAGGTACTCAAAACTTTAAATGTTAGAGAGGTCATGCAAATTAACAAACAAATCTATTAAAACTAAAAGCAGGATTACAGGCTACAAAGTCTATTGTATTTTTATATGGTAGCTGCAAACAATTGGAAAATAAGTTTAAAAACTCCCTTTATAGTATCAAAAACCATAAAATAGGGGCTGGCCAAGTGGCTCAGTTGCTTAAGAGTTGGCTTGGGAGCAGGAGCTCTGAGCAGCAGGGCTGCCGGTTCAGATCCCACATGGGCCAGTGATGCTGCGCTCTCTACAGGTGAACAACAGCTCAACCTAGAGCTGGGCTGCCGTGAGTGGCTGGCGATGGGTAGGATGCAGTGGGGCTGCAGTGGGCTGCTGTGAGCTACCGTGAATGGCCAGCAGCCAGCTAGAGCTGCCGTGAGCGCTGTGAGCGGCTGTCCAATGGCTGGCGACCCACTGCCTTAGCTGGGAAAAGTGCAATGATCACAATACCAACATGGGCCAGTGAAGCGACGTCCTCCACAACTAGACTGAAGAACAAAAGGACAGCAACTTGTCTGTTCCCCTTCCCCGATTCCCCAACGCTGTCCCCCTACTCCAATCCCCCAATAAAAAAATCTAAAAACAAAAAAACAAAAAAAAGAAGGAAGCTGTAAGTCAAATCCCAGAGGAAGGTTAAGTAAAATAAAAGCATAGAAATAACCACTGAAGTTAGCAATGTGAACATCATTAGTGACCTTGACAACAGGGGTGAAGTGTTGGAAAAGAAATTGTTTGAAGTGTGCTATGGAGAAAATGTGAGAAAGTAAAGACAATGACTAAAAGACAATTCTTTTTTTTATTTTCAATTTGGGGATTGGGGGAGGGGAGCAGTGTTGGGGAATTGGGGAAGGGAAACAGCCGAGTTGTTGTCCTTGAATCTTAGTTGTGGAGGGCGCAGCTAGCTCAGCTCCAAGTCCAGTCGCCATCTGGCCGCCTGTCAGCAGCTCGCAGCTGCTTGACTCAAGGTGCTGTGTTCAATCTTAGTTGCAGGTGGGTGTAGCCACCATCTCATGTGGGAATCGAACCAGCAGCCTTGATGTTAAGAGCGTGTGCTCTATCCTGAGCCACCCAGGCGGCAGCTCAGCTCAAGGTGCCGAGTTCAGTCTTAGTTGCAGGCGGGCATAGCTCACCATCTGGAACAGGCAACCTTGTTTGGAGCACATGCTCTCACCAACTGAGCCATCCTGCCACCTGTTGTCAGCTCAGGCACAGCGTCACTGGCCCACGTGGGAATAACCAGTGACCCTGTTGCTCAGAGCTCACGCTCTTAAAACAAGCTCTTAACCAACTGAGCCATTCAGCCGGCCCCAAAGACAATTCTTTTTACAAATTTCGATATGAAGGAATACTAGAAAATTAGGAGGGAGCTGGAGGGTTCGTTTCCCCCTAAAATAAAATATATTACAGCTTTTTATATTCTGATGGAAATAATCATGTAGAGAATGAGTAACTAATGATATACGGAGGATACTTACAAAATCAAAACCCTTTAGAAGATGAGAGGGGATACGATCCAAAGTACAAGTGGGTGCTTGCCTCAGATAAAAGTAAGGACTCTTCATCAGGGTAATAAGAAGGAAAGTAGAGAAGATGTGGGAAGATCAAAACACTGGATCAACTTGGTAATGCAGAGATGAGGGAGTTCCTGACTGACAGTGTCTGTTTTTTCAATGAAATATGAAACAAAGCTGAGAGGAGGAGATGCAAGAGGTTTGATGAAAGATAATTTTGAAGAGCAATCTAGGGAAATGTAGTAGGGTGGCTGACACCACGGTTGGTTTTCTGATTCAACTTAGCTCCCAAGAAGATATAATGAATATATGACCTAAGAAAAGACACTTTCTTTGGATGACATATTAACTCCATGGCCCTTTGGCTAGGAAAGGCTACCATGTGAAATTCTGAGCTCCACAACCAAGAATATGACATGTAAAAGATGAAAGGGGTTCAATTGAAAACCTCAAAATTTAAAGGATTTCAAAGTTAAAACCAAGAAGTAGTGCGTGGCACTGGAATTATTCTTGATAGAATAGAATAACTAAAAGAAGATCCATTGATGGTCTTCAAATTCATAAAGGTATCTTAAACACCAGGCGATACTCTGTCACCATAGCAAATATGTCAGATCTCCAGCCTAGATTACATAAATTATACAGAAATGTCCAGAGATACCATAGCAAGGAATGAGTTACCTTGAGAAATATCTCAAGACCCAATGTAAATGTTTCATTAATTTATTCATATTTATTATATGTCTATTATATGCCTAGTACTATTCTGAATGCTACAATAAGAAAGACACACAAGATCCCTCTCTCATAGTGCTTATACATTGGGAAATGAAACAGACAAATAATTTCGGTTAGTGTTAAGTGCTACGCATGAAAGAAAGAAAACAGAATAATGGAATGGAAAGTAATTCAGGGCTGGATTGAGTCATTAGGGAAGACCTCTCTGAAGAGGTGATGGTTTGAAGTGAGACATTTGGGATGCCTTGACAAGGTTACTCTAGTGTTTTACTCACAAAGGGTTTCAGAAATAGCAAGCATCCAGAAAGCACACACAGTGTATCATTAGTAACACTCTCTATGGTTATGGGCAGTTCTTAAGGAAGGCTTTAGTCATATAAAGAGACAACTACTTGGTAAATTTAAAACTTACTTCAATAATTATATATAGAATGAAATTCTGCTGGTATTTTCAGAATGTAACTCTTCTGTCCCTTGGACACTGGCATATTGCCATGGATTAAAAGACACCATTTCTACTAAATGGTTTCTCATGGACCCATACCAAGAGAATTATAGCACCTTAGAATCAAAATGAACGTTTATAAGTCACCTAGTGCAACATATTAATGCAAATGGGCAATTATATATCTTTCTCATGACACAGTAATGGGTAGCTCTTTTATCTAGTTATGAAATTTTATTTACTTTTTTTTATGTTTAGGCTCTCTGTAACTTCTACCCAGTTGTGCTCACAGCAATCATAAACATAATTTTATATCCCCTCCTTTCTCCCACATAACTACCTTTCAAATTTCTGAAGGTTGCTATCATACTTTCCCTGAATTTGTTCCATTCTTCCTTAACCATTCCCCTCAGGACATAATTTCCAGACCCCCTCACCATCCTGGTTACTCTCTAATTTGTCTAAGGACCTCTCTCTGAAAACATGGAACCTAAAGTGATACAGGAAATGTGGTCTCATAATACAGATGCTAGTGGGACCATGGAATCTCCCTTGGGGAGATGACTACACTTCTATTAATGCAGCCTAACCTGGCACGCATTTTTTCAGCAGCAGGGCACATTGTTGGTGCATAATTAATTTTGTCTGTGCCTATGAAAACTGCTAAGTTGACAGGCAAGGAGATAACCTACATCTTGGACTTGTGCAACTGAATTATTTTCTTAAATGAAATTATTCCTGTAAAAATTGCAGCTTGTTGGTTTGGGCTCAGAAGTCATCTCAAGTGAATGTGATTTTGTCACTCTAAATTCAAAGTCTAAAATTGGACAATGTCAATGGACAAACCAGTTCTGTTTTTCCCAGCTGCACTTAGGTTAATGTACCTACCATTCTTGTAATCCTATGTTAGCCCAATTTTGGAATCATCTAAAATTTCTTTCTCTTCACTTAAATTCAATCAGTCACCAAATCCTATTCTCAAAATTCCTGTTAGATGCAACTTGTTCAGCTATATCCCATTGCAATCACTCTAATGCTAGTAATCATTACTGCCTACTTATAGCATTACATAAACCAAGAATGCAAAGAATGGGGTGTGCTATCATTTAAGTTCCCTTTATCCAATCCTGCTAGATTATATATAAACCACTGCCCAAATCATCAATCAATGAGGAATTTCCTTACCCAATATTACTTATATGTTTTCAACCTCCCGGCAGCCTTTTCTACATCTTTGCACACTTACCCTAAATAGTGTCTCTGTCCGAACTCTTCCTAAATTTGATTGTTTATTTGATAGCATTGGCCCACTCATACCTCTAAGTTATAACTTATCTGTGGCCTGCCTTTAAATAGATATGTGCATTTTCCTCTTACACCTTGGATATGAGATAAGCACCTGAGTGTCCACTGATGCCTTTGGATTATGAAATCTAGGTTTAATGTGTAGCATTCTTTGTATAAGGATGAGAGATGAGGACAAGAAATTTGCGAAGAAAATGTACTGATTAATTTATTACTGATAATACTAACATTTAAATAGAATTTAATATGTGCTAAACACTGTGCCAAGCAGCCTTATACATTGCTTTATGTGGACCTCACAATATCCCCACTTTTACAGAAAAGGGACCTGAGGTTCAGGCTATGGTTTATGGTGAAATAACATAGCTTCACTCTATGGCCTATACTCCTAACTTGTACACTACACTCTCTATAGTAATGTGCTGCCTATTTTAAAAAAGAATTTACTGTTGCTCAGAGTGATCATATATAAGTACATATATGCATATAATACATCGTTCATACACACAAACATATACACAATGGAATTGTCTTGTATGCAATACGTGGAATTCTCATTTTAAATATTCCTGTTCTATTGGTTTGCACACTTATTAGTCAGTATTGTGCAAAAGGCAAAGCACAGGCTTTGGAGGCTATCTGCTATGCAATGTACTACGTAAGTGATCTCAGGCAACTCACTATAATCCCTAAGTCTCTTTTTCTGTTTTTAAAATGAGGATAGTAATGTCTACATCTCAGGACTGTCTTAAGGATTAAAGACAATATAATCAAGTTCTGGAAAAACAGTAAATATTATGAAATGCTATCTGTAATCTTTTAGACCCAGGAGAAGACCGTTTAACAAAATGTTAGACATACGTGGTGCTAGAAATGCAGTAGGTATTTAATATAGATACATGATATATATGATATATATATATATATATGTATATGTCACATGGTTTTCACATTTTAACTCTATTTGTTTTCTTAATGATTTCTAACTCATTTTTTCAAAGATTTCTAAATTCACAGCCCCTTTTGAGTAACATTTTCAGAAAAGAGAAAAATGGCAACAGAATAAAGACTTTATGTTAATTTGATTTTGCTGGAAACTTTTGTTTGCTTTTAAAGTGATAATGTGTTTCAGGATCTGTTTCCATTAAACTATCAGTATACCTTGGTTTTCCAATTGTTATAATGGATTTCTGTGTTTAATGATTCCCGATGGTATGTACCACCTTCTCCATGAAGCCATCCTCCTATTGTACTTGCATGGCACTGTGTACTTTCTATAGCCAATTATTGTCTTCTGCTTTGCATATATATTCAAATATATATCTTACCTCTACTATTAGGTGGAAATTTTGCAATGACAGCATCTCTATGTGATTCATCTAACATTCAAAGAGTGGTGTCTGAAATATAATAGTTCCTCAGTAAACATTAATTGAATGCTACCCACTTAAAACATTCCTGCAAACCAATGGTTCCAACTGTGGACTACTCATTATGACTCCACATCATTTTTTCTTTTCCATATCAAGTTATCTATAGAGCTGTCAGTTCTAATCTGCCCAGTTTGATTTACTTTCTTCTAATGGGCTACATGCTTTCTTTATTCTAGCTATCAGATCATTCTCACTAACACTATATTTGATTCAATGTATTATAGTATCTATCATATGTACACCTAGAACTTGACACAGGCAAACTTCTCCTAACATTTAATTATGCTATGCTTGTAGCTATTAATTACCACCACAAAATTCTATGTTATTTATTATCTCTTTCAATTACTTCCTTAATATTTATTTATTTTTACTTATTTGATGTTTAAAATGATATACATGACTAACTTGGATGAAACTTTTTTAATTGTAAAAAACCCACCTAAAATGTCCACCTTTATCTGGAAGTCCTCCTGAACTAAATCATGGTTTGATGATACTATTTTGAAACAAACTATAAGATAATTTGCCTAGGGGCTGGCTGAGTGGTTCAGTTGGTTAAGAGTGGGAGCTCTGAGCAACAGGATCGCTGGTTGGATTCCCACATGGACCAGTGAGCTGCGCCCGAGCTGAACTACCACTGAGATGGTGAGAGCAAGTGCTCTTAGCAGCAAGGTTGCCGGTTCGACTCCCCTATGGGATGGTGGGCTGTGCACACCCGCAACTAAGACTGAACACGGCACCTTGAGCTGAGCAGCAGTGAGCTGCTGACAGGAGGCCGGATGACTCACTGTGCAACAAGGTTGCCAGTTCGACTCCCGCATGGGATGGTAGACTACGCCTACCTGCAACGAAGACTGAAAGCAGCTACAGGACTTGGAGCTGAGCTTGCACCCTCCACAACTAAGATTGAAGGACAACTTGACTTGGAGCTGATGGGTCCTGAAGAAACACAATGTTCCTCCTTATCTGATTCTCCAACACTATTCCCCTCCCCAACTCCCCAATAAAAGTCTTTAAAACAAAACAAAACAAAAAGATAATTTGCCTATAACATGTATAAATATGTTTGTGCTAGTATTTGAAATATTAATCCTTAAATTCTTAAGGACAGTGGATATTCCCATTTGCCATACCTACATATTGCATAATATAGTGTCAGGTTCCATAAAGTAATAAAAATAATTGAATCAAATTAATGAGAGGAAAATAACAAGGTTTTTACATTTTTATAATTAGCATGTGTATGGCCAAGGTGTATAGGGGAGAGCAGCATTATTGCTCACTCAACTAATTCTTATAAATGCTTTTTTTTTTAAATCTGTGGCATCTTTAAGACCACAGTTCAGTACAATTGCCAAATGTTTCTTCTGAGTACAGCTATCCTAAAAGAACTTAAATAATGTTGATAATTTCAAAAGTACTATTTAATTTTGCAGTTAACTTCTTAATACATAAACTCAGATATCTCAAAACAATTATAGTTTCATGGGAAATAAGAGGGAAAAGTTCCAATATCCAGGATAGCATCTAATCTCTAGAGATCCCAGTGACATCTAAGCACTTTTCTCCTTACAGCCCAAAATTAAACCCAGTACCATGGAATTGATACTTCCTGTTCATTCATATAAGAATGACTCTCTAGTTGGTATCATAGTAAAACCAATAGCAAGGCATTGCCTTTTTTTTAACATCCTATCAGAAGCCTCTTTAAGGAAAAATTAAAAAGAATCAAGGACAAGAGTTCCAAATTATCAGAAAAGGGAATTACACACAAAACTGGCATTCAATTAAAATGTAAAAACTTGGTACTGGTCAAGAAATGCAGTAGGTAAATGCTGTGCTTACCTTCTCTCATGACCACTTCAAAATTATAACTAAACTACAAAAAAAACCATCACTGAGAATCACCTGAAATCTTGCTCAACTCAAGCCCTACAACTAAAGACATGGAGAAGAAGCCACCTCGAAGGTGGTAGCAGGAGCAGAGATGCAGAACTGGCTGGTCCCACACTCTCGTGGGACCACTAAAAATTGGGAGGGATATCTCAGCAGCAGAGGTCCCCCCAGAGGAGCCCAGGGTTCCAGTGCCAGGGAGAGAAATCCCCATAATTTCTGACTGTGAAAACTAGCAAAGAATGTGACTGAGTGAGACAGAGGGCAACTGCACTCCCAAGTGCTCCTCTTAAAGGGACCAAGCAGGAACTTACTCACTGATGGAATCACTGGCTGTGAGCTCCAGCACTGGGCAGAAGCTGGAGAAGCGGCAGGGCCATATGGTGGGGAATTGAGTTGTCTGGCTTTGAGATAGGGACAGGAGGGGCAGCTTTCTTCCAGATGGAGGAGCTGGAGGAAGCCATTGTTTCTTTGTTCCCCTTCCCAGCGTGCAGATGCAGGGAACCACATCTGAGTCTCCATCAAGCAGGCTAACCACATTTCGTTCGCCATGCCCTGATGCTTCAAGACCCTGCCTCACCCCACTTTTGGGCGCACCCAAGCTGCTCCAAGTGTCTTTTTCATACAAAACACCTGCCTTGGCTCATGCTGCAAACTTTCCTAGGGTCTCTCAAAGGTTCGTGGAACCCAGATAAGCAGCATCTAGCATGAGTGTCTCTTGTTCCTCTGAATGAGCAGCATAAGCCTGGCACTAGCGGCAGCCAGCCATGGTTGATGGCTTGGTCTCTCAAGACACTTCCAAGCACAGCAGGGACGGTGGCCATTTGCTGATTCTTCGTGGCTTCTGCCAGGTAGTCCCAGGTGGGGCACAGGCTTTGGCTGAACTTGACCTACAGCGGACCTCCTCCAAGGTGGGCCTGGGGCTGGTCCCCCTCAGTGCCCGCCTCCAAAATGATCGGAAGCATACCCAAGCCACCTCCAGGATGACAAAACCAGGGGGAAGACTGGGCGGCACCAGAGCCCTGCTGAGGCAGACCCTGCTCTGTAGGGTCAGCCCCTGCACAACAACTCCTCCACTGTAGTCAAGGCCAGTCCTCACAACCAATGAGTCCGAGGGTCAATCCTTCCCATTGATGTGCAAATAGTAACCAAGGCTCAACTACAAGAGGAGGGCACACACAACCCACACAAGGGACACACCTGGAGTGCAATGCTCAAGTGACCAGGAGATTGCACCACTGAGCCCCACAGCACACCTACTACATAAGACCACTCTACTAAGATTGGGAAATAGCAGTCCTACCTAATACATAGAAACAAAGACAGGGAGGCAGCCAAAATAGGGACACAAAGAAACATATCCCAAATAAAAGAACACAACAAAGCTCAAAAAAAAGAACTAAACAGAAGGGAGACAAGTAACCTACCAGGCACAGAATTCCAAACACTGGTTAAAAGGATGCTCAGTGACCTCATAAAGAACTTCAACAAAGAGATAGGAAACATAAAAATGGAGATAGAAAGCATAATTAAAAACCAGTCAGGGCTGGCCGAATGGCTCATTGGTTAAGAGTTGGCTTGGGAGTGTGAGCTCTGAGCAGCAGGGCCACTGGTTCAGATCCCACATGGGCCAGTGATGCTGAGCCTCCTCCAGCTAAGATGCGGAACAACAGCTCAACTGGAGCTGGACTGCCGTGAGTCGCCGGTGACGGCATAGGCTGCAGTGGGGCTGCAGTAGGCTGCCTTGAGTTACCATGAGTGGCCGGCAACCAGCACGAGTGGTGGGCAGCTGGCGTGAGCTCCCATGAGCCACCATAAGTGGCCGTACAATGGCCGGCAACCAACTGCCTCACCTAGGAAGAGCGGAATGATCACAATACCAACATGGGCCAGTGAAGCGACGTCCTCCACAACTGACTGAAGAACAAAAAGGACAGCAACTTGTCTGTTCCCCTCCCCCAATTCCCAATAAAATCTAAAAAAAAAAAACCAGTCAGAAATAAATAAAATAAATAATACAATAACAGAAATGAAGACTAAATTACAGGGAATCAACACACTAGATGAAGCAGAGACTCAAATCAGTGACTCAGAAGATGAGGTAGCAGAAAACACCCAATTAGAACAGCAAAAAGGAAAACGAATCCAAAAAATTGAGGAGAGTTTAAGGGGCCTCTGGGACAACCTCAAGCGTACCAATATTCACATTATAGGGATACCAGAAGGAGAAGAGAGACAGCAAGGAACTAAAAACCTATTTGAAGAAATAATGACAGAAAACTTCCCTAACCTTGTGAAGGAAATAGATATACAAGCCCAGGAAGCGCAGAGAGTCCCAAACAAGATGAACCCAAACAGGCCCACACCAAAACACATCATAATTAAAATTCCAAAGCTTAAAGACAGAGAGAATCTTAAAAGCAGCAAGAGAAAAGCAGTTTGTTACCCACAGGGAGCTCCCATAAGACTATCAGGTGATTTCTCAACAGAAACTTTGCAGACCAGAAGGAATTGACAGGAAATATTCAAAGTCATGAAAAGCAAGGGCCTACAACCAATATTACTCTACCCAGCAAAGCTATCATTTACAATCGAAGGACAAATAAAGAGCTCCCAAAACAAGAAAAAACTAAAGGTTTTCATCACCACCAAACCAGTATTACAAGGGGGATCTCAGAGGGAATTCTTTAAAACGAAAAAAAATCAAAACTATGAATAATAGAATGGCAATAACTACATACCTATCAACAATTACTTTCAATGGAAATGAATGAAATTCACCAATCAAAAGATGGGGGGCTAAATGGGTAACAAAACAAGACCCCTACATATGCTGCTTACAAGAAACTCACTTCAGAACGAAAGACTGAAAGTGAAGAGACAGAAAAAAATATTTCATGAAAATGGAAACAAACAAACAAACAAACAAAACAGCCGGAGTAGCAATACTTACACCACACAAAATGGACTTTAAAACAAAGATTATAATAAGAGACAAAGAAGGACCTAGTAATCCAACTTCTGGGTATTTATTTGAAGAAATCCAAAATGCTGCTTCGATGGGACATGCTCATCCATGTGTTCATTGCCGTACTATTTACAATAGCCAAGATATAAAGGCAACCTGGGTGTCTCTGAATGGATAAAGATATGGTACAATGAAATACTACTCAGCCGTAAAAAAGAATGAAATCTTGTCATCTGCAACAACATGGATGGACCTAGAGGGTACTGTGCTGGTGTAGTAAGTCCGATAGCAAAAGACAAATGTCATATGATTTCTTTCAGTTATAAGTGGAATCTAAAGAAGAAAATAAACAAAACAGAAACAAACTCAGGTACAGAGAACATTGTAATGGTTGCCAGGTTGTGGGGGGAAAAGAGGGTAAGGGGAAAGGATTAAAAAGTACAAATTGGTACATAGTAGTCATGGGGATGTAGGCCATAGCATAAGGAATAAAGTCAATAATATTGTGATAGCTATATATGGCGCCAGGAGGGTGCTAGATCTATTGGGGTGATAGAAGGGAGGGGTGTTTGGGGAAGGGTAAAAAAGGTGAAGGGATTAAGAAATACAAATTGTTGGTTACAAAATAGTCATGAGGATATAAAGTATAGGGAATGATGATATAAAGTATAGGGAATATAATCAGTAATATGGTAATAATTATGTATAGTGTCAAGTGGGTACTAGTTGGGGTGATCACTTCCTAAATTATATAAATGTCTAGCCACCATGCTGTACACCTGAAACTAATATAAAATAATATTGACTGTCAACTCTAATTGAAAAATAAAAAGGGGGGGAACACAAAGTAGAATAAGTAGTTCAAAATTCCAGATATAAAACAAATAAGTCTTGGGGTTGCAATATACAGCATAGAAATATAGTCAATAATTTTGCAATAGCGCAGTACTGTGTCAAATGGTTGATGTAGTTATCACGACAATCACTTCTTTAGAATAGGGAATATGATCAATAATGTGGTAATAAATCTGTATGGTGCAAGGTGGGTACTGTTAAATGACTATGATGTACATCTGAAACTAATATAATATTGTACGTTATCCATATTTTAATAAAAATCTTAAAAAATTATCAGGGCATAAAAGTGGAAGAAATAGATCAAACAAGATTAATCAGGGGCTGGCTGAGTGGCGCATTGGTTAAGAGCAGGCTTTGGACATCAGCTCTGTGCAGCAGGGCTCTGGTTCAGATCCCACATAAGGGCCAGTGACACTGCCTTCTACAGATAAGATGGTGAACAACAGCTCAACCTGGAGCTGGGATGCCATGAGTCGCAGGCGACGGCGTAGGCTGCAGCCCCTGCTGCAGTGGGCTGCCATAAGCTACCATGTGTGGCCAGCAGTCAGCGTGAGTGGCCAGCAGCCCGTGTGAGCTGCCAAGAACCGCTGTGAGCGGCCGTCCAGAGGCCGGCGAGCAACTGCCTCACCCGGAAAAAGCGCAATGATAATACCAACATGGACCAGTGAGGCGACGTCCTCCACAACTAGACTGAAGAACCAAAAGAACAGCAACTTGTCTGTTCCCCTTCCCTGATTCCCCAACACTGTTCCCCTCTCCCAATTCCCCAATAAAATCTTAAAAAAAAAAAAGAGTTGGCTTGGGAGCGTGAGCTCTGAGCAGCAAGGCCGCCGGTTCAGTTCCCACATGGATCAGTGACGCTGCACCCTTTACAGCTAAGATGGTGAACAACAGCTCAACCTGAAGCTGGGCTGCTGTGAGTCGCTGCCAATGGCATAGGCTGCAGTGGGGCTGCAGTGGGCTGCCATGAGTGGCGGGCAGCAAGCGTGAGCGGCCAGCAGCCAGCCAGAGCTGCCGTGAGCCACTGTGAGCAGCCGTCCAATGGCCGGCGACCGACTGCCTCAGCCAGGAAGAGCGGAATGATCATAATACCAACATGGGCCAGTGAAGCGACATCCTCCACTAGACTGAAGAACCAAAGGACAGCAACTTGTCTGTTCCCCTTCCCCAATTCCCCAATAAAAATCTTAAAAAAAAAAGACCATTGATAATTATTGATGCTCAGTAATGGGTCACTGGTGTTCATTGTACTATCTTCTTTTTTGGTAAATTTGAAATTTCCAAATAAAAGATAAACGCACAGACATAAAAAAAAAGAGTAAGGGGGAGAAGCTGAAGCCTGTGACATTTGATTACTATCAGAACCCCATTTGGGCCAGTTATGAGAGTTGGGGGCATTTGGGTTACAGATATACGTGTATATCTCACATTTGGATTGCTGATTTCCAAAAACTTGAGTACTATAAAATACACTGTATATGCAAAGAAATCAGAACACAATTCAATCCTCCCTTTGTAATTCAAAAGTAATTTTATTTATTTATTCAAAAATAAATTTATTTATTAAAAAAATATTTAGGAGCACCTGTTATCTGCTCGACACTGTTCCAAGCACTGGGCATAGAGGAGTGATATTTAAAAGGACAAAAATCCCTCAATAGGGCTGGCCGAGTGGCTCAGTTAAGAGTTTGCTTAAGAGCACGAGCTCTGAGCTACAGGGCCACCGGTTCGATTCTCACATGGGCTACTGACCCGAGCTGCGCCCGAGCTGAGCTGTCAACAGGTGGCAGGATGGCTCAGCTGGTGAGAGCACGTGCTCCTAACAAGATTGCTTATTCAATGGTGGGCTACACCTGCCCTCAACTAAAACTGAACTCCGCACCTTGAGCTGAGCTGTCACAGATGGCTCAGTGGGTAGAGCATGCGCTCTTAACAAGGCTGTCAATTTGACTTCCGCATGGGATGGTGGCTACGTCCACCCGCCACTAAGAATGAACTTGGCACCTTGAGCTGAGCTGCCGCCCAGATGGCTCAGTGGATACAGCATGCGCTCTTAACAACAAGGCTGCTGGTTCGAATCCCGCATGGGATGGTGGCTACGCCTACCCACAACTAAGGTTGTAACAGCACCTTGAACTTAGAGTCCACGAGCCACTGACGAGCAGCCAGATGGCAACTGGCGCCCTCCATAACTAAGATCAAAGAACAACTTGGCTGGTCCCCTTCCCCAATTCCCTAACACTGTTCCCCTCCCCAACTCCCCCCCCCAAAAAAAAAGAAAAGATTGCTATACTATTAAAAAAAAAATCCCTCAATGAAATTACATTATAGTAGGTGGGAGGGAAACAGTCAAGAAAAATAAATAAAACTGGTACGTTAGATGGTATTAAGTGCTAAGAAAAAGATACTAATAAAGCAAGTAAAGAAAATAGGGAGTGTGGAAATAAAGGAGTTTGCAATTTTAGATAGGATGACCAGAGAAGGCCTAGCTAAGAGGGTGCTATTAAAGACAAGAGTTTTTCCAGTAAGTGGGTAAAGCCCGTGTCAAAGTCCTAGAGAAGAATCATTAAATTTATAAAGGGTATTATAATGAAAATCAACATCATTGTTATAGTAAAACAAGAGGTGATGATTAATAGTGACTTCCAGTTGCTAAAATGATAAAATCATTTTTCAGCTACTGAATCAGTTGCCTTATCTCTTCCAATCCTATCTTCTAACTTTTTTACTGATATTATTTGTTTCCTATGAACAAGCATGCTGTTGCTATCTAAACAAAGTGAACATAGGCTTCGTTTTTTAAAAAGGAACACCCATCTCCTCTAAAGTAACTCTGTTGCCAGTACCCCAACTGACAGTATCCAAAGACTAGTAATTTGTTACTGCTTTAAATGGGTAAACAGGCCACTACAATCTGATACTTTCTATTAATTTGCTTAACCTAGAAAATCAGGTAAATATTCTTCACTACTCCTTCTTACTTCCAAAGTGCAATCAGTCCTATTAATTTAACTGCCTGTCCCAGTTATCTGTTGTTGGGTAACCACTGTAAAACTTGGTGGCTTAAAACATTTATTTTATTCACAAATCTACAATTTAGGCAATGTTCAGTGGGGACAGCTTGTCAATGTTCCTCTTGGCAACAGCTAGGCTGGCTCAGGGCTGGGGCAGAAATCATCTAAAGGCTTATTTGCCCGTATCTGGTGGTAGGTGCTGGTTGTTGGCTGTCCAGGACCTTAGGGCTACACCTACATGTAGCCTCTCCAATGCAGTTGAGCTTCCTCCCAACATGGTGTCTTGGTTCAAAGTGTTAGCACCCCAAAAGAGAAAGCAGAGTGAAAGATACATCAATTTCATGACCTAGTCATGCAGTATCACTTTTGCCACATTCTATTAGAAGCAAGACACTGAGTCCAGTCCATATTCAAAGGAAGAGGAATTAGGCTCCCACCTTTTGACACTAAGTGGACATGTCTTAAAAGCCACTACAGTTCACCATCTGGCCATGAGTCATTTACATTCCTCCAGCACACAAAATAGAGACACTTTCTCCCAAGAGCATCCACCTCCTCAAAAGTCTATTTAGAGCTTTAATAGATAAGATCCCAAGATCTTATCATCTAAATCAGATACAAAGGTGGATGAAGCTCCTCAGGGCCAGTTCCCTGAGTCCAACTCAAGTACAGTTCATCTTGATCTGAAGACCTATGAACTTAAGACTTATCTGTCCCCACCTACCCAGAATTTAACAATGAATGAAACACAGAACAGGAAATAGTACCACTCAAAAATAAAAGAGAGGCACAAACACTGGTTCATAGCAATTCTGGAACTCAATTAGGTACACGCTGTCAGTCCCTTGATTAGTGTTCATTCCTACTGCCTAGGATTGGCTCATGGTTTCCCTCTCTGGGCTCTTAAGTATCTTTTGTTTTCCATAACACATACCCCCATGTTTATTGAGTAGTTTCTCACACTGCTTCCTGTCCATAGAACTTCAAGAGTCCAAATGGCTCTTTTCTTTTTTTTTCTTTTCTGGTTAACAACTTTGAATTATAACATACAATTCACCCACTTAAAGTGTATAAGCCAAAGGTTTACGTATATTCACCAAGTTGTGCAACCATCCCCACAATCAATTTTAGAACACTACATCATCCCAAAAAGAAACCCTGTATCCTTTACAAATCACTCTCCCATTCTCCCCATCCACTCCAGCCCTGGGCAACCACTAATCACCTTTCTATCTCTACAGATTTGCCAATTCTAGGCATTTTATATAGATGGGA
Organism: Hipposideros armiger; assembly: GCF_001890085.2. Classification (NCBI taxonomy): domain Eukaryota; kingdom Metazoa; phylum Chordata; class Mammalia; order Chiroptera; family Hipposideridae; genus Hipposideros; species Hipposideros armiger. Next base: position 181,923 of record NW_017732166.1, read on the forward strand.
TTATACAATATGTGGTCTTTTGTTACCATCTTTCACTTACATACTTTCAAGGTTCATACATGTTATACCATGTACCAGTACATCATTTCTTTTTTTTTATTAAAGATTTTTATTGGGGAATTGGGGGATGGGAACAGTGCTGGGGAATTGGGGGAAGGGGAACAGACAAGTTGCTGTCATTTTGTTCTTCAGTGTAGTTGTGGAGGACGTTGCTTCACTGGTCCAAGTTGGCACCATCACTGCGCTCTTCCTAGGCGAGGCACATCAGTCGCCGGCTTCTGGACGGCCGCTCACTGCAGCTGCTGGACGCTCACGCTGGCTGCTGGCCACACATGGTAGCCCATGGCAACCCACTGCCACAGGGGCTGCAGCCTATGCCGTCGCCGGCAACTCATGGCAGCCCAGCTCCAAGTCGAGCTGTTGTTCAGCATCTTAGCTGTGGAGGGCAGTGTCACTGGCCCTCATACGTGGGATCCGAACCAGGGCCCTCTGGCGTCCCAAGCCAGTTCTTAACCATCGTGCCACTCGGCCGGCCCCTACATCATTCTTTTTTATTGCCTAAAAATATTCTGTTGTATGTCTATACTACATTTTACTTATTAGTCGATGGACATTTTGTTTCTATCTTTTGGCTCTTAGAAATAATAATATGAACATTTGTGTACAATTTTCTTGAGAGTATACCTAAGGAGAAATTGCTGGGTCATATGGGAACTTTGGAGAAACTGCCAGACTGTTTACTACGGTTTACATTCCTACCAGAAGTTTATGAGGGCTCATCTTTTCATTTTACACTGTCACTTTTAATCCCAAACTGATACAATCCCTTTGTAAACTTTGTAAATTTGTCTTCAGTTTATAATTCATTGCATCAGACAAAAGCCACACCCAAAATCTCTTTGCATATCCCTTTTCTATTTTGGGTCCCCATGTAAAAGCACTGTGGGACAACAGACTTAAGAATTTTAGCTCTCTCATCTGTTGATTAGGAAAAAAACATCTGTAATCTTCCTGAGGTCTTAACAAAGGGTTTTATAGTCATGCTCTTGGCTTCATCTTTAGACTTCATTTTCTTGATAGTTCCCTGATGTGCTCTCTCTGGAACTCATTTCTTAATTTTATCATCATTTACTGTCTGGAGAATCTAGGAATGAGAAAATTTTATTTTTCAAGCCCCAAATGTGTGGCTCATTTATAGTTAACAATTCTTACTCTTGCTTGTCCTCCTCCTCTTTTACTATAGGCAAAAAGAAGAATCCAGATAGCACTTTCAACACTAATAAAATCTCCTTATCTAAATCATCCAGTTAATCAGTTAATAAGATATACTTTTTATTTTCCATGTTAATGCTGCTGGCATCATTGCTAAACTTTCTGTTACTATTAACAGGAGTCATCTTTCTTCTAGGTTCCAATAACATTTTCCTCACATTCCTTTAAACTTTCACCAACAGCCTCCTAGAGTGACATCAGGCTCCTGCTAAACAGTCTCTTGAAGGCCCTTCTAACTTATACCCAAGGCCCAGCCCCAAAAACCCTGCTATATCGTTTAAATATTTTGTTATAGCAGCAAATTCTGCCTCATGGTTCAATCAGAGAAAGACGACCAACTAGGAATCATATAAACTTTGACCTTAGGTAAGTGTGGGAACTGGTTAAGCCATCTATGTAGGGCTGTTGCTTTTGTGTCTAGTGCCGTGTGTGTCCCAGGATTGAGACGCTGAAAGAGAAGATGTGGCAAAAGCGAGATAAGCTGCAGGCTTAACTCTTAATGTCAATGACATGAGCCAGCAGTTCAGCAAGTTGCATGATAGTAACACCTGATGCCTCCACACTTTATGAGCTGCTACTTCACTTGGGCCTTCCAAATTTTGTGCAAAATGTCGTGTCCAGGACTGGCCTGAAACTGCATGGAAGGGGACTGAGATATTATCTAAGCTTAGCTACTAAATCCTATACAAATCCATACCACCACCTTTCAAATCCATCTACTTCTTTGCAATGCTGCTATCATATAGTCCCTTCTCATCATCTCTACCTGTACTGCCTGCTTCAATTATATACTCTGCCTCTCTACCATTACATATATGGTCACTGTCATCAGTCATCTTCCAACAATAAATTTATAACTCTAAAAAAAATCTTTTAACTTACATTGCTTGTAAATTAAAATCCCAACTATTGAATTGGGACTCAAAACTACTGAGTGGGGATGAGGGAGAAAGGGAAGGGATTAGACAGCATAAATAGGTAACTACAATATTGCCACAGGGATATGAAAGACAGTTTGAGGAATATAATTAATCATGTTGTAAATATTTTGTAGGGTGTCAGATGGTCACGTCTTGTTAGGGAGACTGCATCATGGATGGGGAA